>NC_059102.1:66416158-66716158 GCF_020740685.1 Jaculus jaculus
TATATATCCCCACATATGTGCACATTCTTTCATATAAATAGATGAGTAAATCTATTTATTTATCATGGCTAATCTTCACTGTCAACTTGACTAGATTTAGAATTGCCTAGGCTATTGGAATACATCTCTGTGTCTGTCTGTGGAGGATTTCCAAGGAATTCACTGAGGAGGGTAGACCTACTCTTAATGTGTGTGGCACCATCTCCATAAGCTAGGAGCCAGATAGACTGAAAGGAAATAAAAAAAAAAAAAAAAGGAGGAAACCTCTTTCTTTTTCTTTTCTTACTTTTTAATTTTGCATAGTAGGGCTCATGCTAGCCCAGGCTGAGCTGGAATTCACTATGTAGTCTTGAGATGGCCTCAAACTCACAGTGATACTCTTACCTCTACCTTACCAGTGCTGGGATTAAAGGAGTATGCCCCCATGCCAGACTGAGAAAGCCTTTTTAAGTAAGTGCCGGCATTTTGTTTATCTGCTTTCTGGCTGGTCATGATGTAAACCACACCCTTCCCACTACAATGGGTCAAATCTTCTGAAACTGTGAGCCAAAATAAACCTTTCTTCTAAATTGTTTCTGCCACAGAAATGCAAACGTAATACTGTCTATTGGAAGCTGTGAGTTCATGCCAAACACCTGAGGGTATGGGGGATATTTACATTCAAACCACCATGGCTACTGTCTCTCTTGACCCTGTGAGCATCCACACCACTCCACACACTCCAACCTGCCACTACCAGGCTGAAATGGTCCTTACCCCACTCTTAATTTGATAATCCATAACATGCCATCAACTCCCAAATCCACATAAACATTGTCTTAGACCATATTGTGTTGCTATAACAAAAGACCTAAGTTGAGAAACTAGGTTTAGCTTAGCTCCTGGAGGATGGCACTTGTATTGCTGTTTAGCTAGTGCCTCCTGGGCACAGCATCTCACCATGGCAGCATGTACAAAACAGTGATCACAAGACAAAGTAAGAAGTAAGGAAGAAACCAAGAAGCCAAACTCACTTTATAATAACCTTCTCAATGGTATCTAATCTAGTTCCTCAAGACTAAATCCATCTTCAGTAAACTCACCCCAGCTCTCAAGAAAAACACTAACCTATTCATGAAGTAAATCTCTCAGGACCTCGATACTGTTCTATTGGGAAAAGAAGCTTCAGCATGAGTTTTGGTGAGGACAAACCACATTCAAGACCAAGCAGGCATCCTCCTCTTTCCACCAGGCTTTTAATTTCCTGTCCAGGGCCACAGGCCCATATGTTGGTTTTCTTTTCCTCTTGGGCTGTGACTCCACCTAATTTGGCACTTCCTGCCATGGTGACTCAGCTGCTTCTCCAGATCCCAATAGCAGCTACACAGAGTCCTGCTGAGCCCACTCAGCCCAAGATACCCCTCTGGACTGTCCTTTCCAAGTTGACTGTCTGTTTCTATTCTGGGCACTCTCTTCCTAGATGGGGATGCCCTCCTCACCATGCTAGGTTTCCCATGACTGGCATGATCATCCCTCTTACCTGGAGACTCTCTTATCTACTTAGGTTCTGGTATAGTCTGTAGAAGTTGTCCCTAGTTATGGATATCCCTCTTACCCTGAATAGCGATTCCCTGCCGTGAGCCACTATCTCCATCTCAGAACAGATGCGCCACGCACTCTGCTCCCCTGGCCTTTGAGTGAATGTTCCCATAGAAAAATGGAGAGGAAGAGGACAAACAATAGGGGGAACATTTTCATTTTTAGCCACAAATCATCACCATGACAAATGCATATCTATCTCTTAGGTTGAAAAAGGTGCTGGCATTTGATTTGGGAGACCATCCCTAGGTTCAGCGTCAAGTACTAAGGAACAAAAATTTTCAGTGGATAGGCAGTCCATGTAGAACTTCTAGACATAGGCCCTCATTTATCCAGCTGTAGGAAGCCTGTTCCACCTTTACTCCTTTGTAAGTGAAGTGATAAGCAAATTAATTAATTGGTTAAGCAATAAATATGATGCCTGAGTCCCATTTTCTGCTTACATAAAATAGTGGTAGTTTATGAAGATTAAGTAGATTAAGATATGCTGAAATGTCTTGGAAACTATAAAAATTTATGTAAATATATTTTATAAGAAACTATTTTGTTAATAAATATTAAAGTTATACAACTTTGTTTGGTTCTGGGGATTGAACCTAGGGCATCATGCATGCTAAGCAAGTGCTCTACCATTGAACTATATCTCTAGCCTTCTTACTATTTGTTTGTTTGTTATTTATATCATTAAGTTGCTCAAGCTGGCATTGAGCTCATTTCCATAGCCCAGGCAGATCTTGAACTTGTGATCCTCCTGCCTTAGTCTCCTGAGTACAAGCCTGTGCCACCAGGCCTGGCTTATAATATATTTGTTTTTTGAGGGGAGGGGGTATTCTAAATAGGATCTCACTTTAGCCCAGGCTGATCTGGAACTTATTCTGTAGGCCCAGGCTGGCCTTATACTCCCAGTGATCCTCCTGCATTAGCCTCCTGAGTGCTGGAATTGAAGGCATGTGTGACCACACCCTGCCTTAATGCAATTTTTTTTTTTTTCAGGCAAGATTTTACTCTATCCTGGGCTGACCTGATATTTGCTATGTAGTCTCAGGCTAACCTTGAATTCACAGCTATCCTACCTCTGCCTCCTAAATCCTGGTATTAAAGGCATACACCACCATGCCCAGCTTCCTTAGTGCAAATTTTTAATAGGGAAATTCTAGTTTCTTGATAATTTACAAAGTTGATGTGAGTAAAGTATATCCCAGTACACAGAGCTGCACATATGTGTGAGGGTAATCAATTAAGGGATCTCTGGGCCAGCAGCATGAAGCCCAGTAAGAGAGGGAAGTGCTTTAAAGAACTTCTGCTTTAATCCACTTCTCATTTGTTGAACCATTTACTCTAAACTTTGTTAAGAGAAAGAGACTGCATTCAGTGATACCTTAGCTTGCTTATTTCTCTATGTGGACATTTCCTCTCTTCTGACAGCATAGTAACAACTTTTGATACTTCTCTTTTCTTTACTCCTATTGTCCAGGCATCATGGTATTTACCTCCTACCTACTCAAGGAGATCTCTGAAACTAAAAATTCCTTGCTTTTTAAGGCTTACATTTATGTAAAAGGAATGAATTCTGCATAGTGCGACCTTCTATCTTTTCCAGTATATGTTAGTTGTACAGAATGAAGGGTTTGTGGCATTTTCATACACATAATATACTTTGATAATAGTCTTCCTCTTACCCTCTTATTTTCTTTCCTACTTCTACAACCCTTTCCTTTCTTTCCTTCCCTAATAGTCACCTTCTACTTGCGTTCCTTTCCTCCCTCTCACCACTGGATTTTACATATGAGAGAAAATATGTGATTCTTGTCTTTCCAGGCCTGGCTTGTTTGCCAGATCTCCTCTCCTCTCCTCGCTTCTTCTTTCCTTCTTCTCTTTTCTCTCTCCCTCCCTCTTTCCTTCTCTCTCTCTCTTTATCTCTCTGGTACAAATTACATGATTTCCTGTACTCTGTTGTTTATACATACCACAGTTCCTTATTAGTACCTAAAACAATACCACAACAAACATGGGTGTGCAGGTATTTCTGTTGCATGCTATTTGATTTCATTGGCTGTATGCCCAGGAGTGGTATAGCTAGAACATAAAGTTCTGCTTTTAGATATTTGAGGAACCTCCTTCCTGATTCTCATAGTAGCTGGACTAATTTATAGTTTCACTAAGTAGATGACTTGTTTTTTCTCTGCATCACCCCTCCAGCAGTTGTTTTCTGTTATATTGAGGATAGCCATTCTGGCTGAGAGGACCAGAAACTGTCTTATGGTTTTGATTTGCATTTTCCTAACAGCTAAAGATGTAGAAGTTTTGTTCTTTTTTTAAATTATTCATTGGCCACTTGTACTTCTACTAAGAAGTATTTCTTCAAGTCATTTGCCCATTTCTTGATTGAATTAATTGAATTGTTCTTTTGAACAGTTAATTTGAAGAAATTTGAATTAATTAACCTTTTAAAAACATTTTTCATTGATGCCATAATTATAGACAATAAACCATGATAATTCCCTCCCCTCCTCACTTTCCCCTTCACAAATCCACTCTCCATCATATCCCCTCCCACTCTCAACTGGTCTCTCTTTTATTTTGATGTCCTCATCTTCCCCTCCTATTATGAGGGTCTTGTGCAGGTTATAGGGATCCAGGCCATTTAGTATCTGGACAGTTGCATTGTAAGGAGTGGTACCCTCCCTTTGGCTCTTGCATTCTTTCCGCCACCTCTTCTGCAATGGACCCTGAGCCATGTAAAGTGTGATAGAGATATTTCAGTGCTGAACACTCTTCTGTCACTTCTTCACCACCCTATGGTGCCTTTTGAGTCATCCCAGTGGTCACCACCATGTGAAAAGAGAAATTTCTCTAACCAAAAGTGAGAGTAGCATTAACACATGGGCATGAATGTTAAGAAAAGTGATTACAGAGTGGTTTTGTGAGTATAGTATATGCATTTAGCTGAACAACAGCAGGCATTATACCCCTAAGGCTCATGATCTCCTCCATTGTAGGCTTTTGACTAGATTTTCCGTACTAGGCATGTATTCCCTCCCATGGAGTGGGCCACCAGCACAATTAGAGAGCAGCTGCTTTCTCTCATAACAGACATATCACTATTGCACCTGTTGGCTGATTTGGCCTGGCTGGCCAAAGTTAAGACTTGCAGTGTCTACTGTTGTTTATCTCCACTGATGGCTTTTCTCCTTCCAATGGAGCTGCATGCAGCATAGCTTATTCCAGCTATCAGCTGGTCTACACAGAGGAGGTTTCCAGCTCATCTTGAGCTTGATTTCTCAGTGACCTTGCAGCTCAAGCATGTGGAGTCTTCAGCAATAGGGACTTACCATTTTTTCCTGGTGAGAAACCAAGAGCCTTGGCAATGGCCTGGAATGTTTTGGGACATCAGGGAACTCCCTGGCCAAAAGCAAATACTCAGAAGGGTATCCCATCCCTAGCACTGAAAGTTTTCTAGCAATATCCTATGGCTTCTGTATACATCATTGTCCAAAAAAGTAGGTTTCCATATGGCTTATTCAGACCATGTGTTCCAGCCAGGTTTGCACTGCTGGTAGAAATCACCCAACCAAGAGCAGCTTGTGGGAAAAAAGAGGTTTATTTTGGCTTACAGGCTAGAGGGGCAAGCTCCATATTGGCAGGGAAAATGATGTCATGAGCAGGGGGTAGACATCACCTCCTGGCCAACATAAGGTGGACAATAGCAACAGGAGAGTGTGCCAAACACTAGCATCGGGAAACTAACTATAGCACCCATAAAACCACCCCTATCAATACACCACCTCCAGGTGTTAATTCCCAAATCTCCATCAGCTGAGAACCTAGTATTCAGAACACCTAAGTATATGGGGGACACCTGAATCAAACCACCACACTATGTTAAATTTTGATTACCCCTCCTCCCACCCTTCCTTCATTCATTTTCTTCCCCTGACTTCACTTAGACTATTCCACCCCCCGTAGTCTGTTCATCTACTTACATATATACAATACCATCCCCTTAAGTCCTCTCTTCTTCCCTCTCCCTTATACACCTTTCTAACTTACTGTCCTCTGCTACCAACTTTTAGTGCGACTCACATACAAGCCTAAACCTTTGTAGCTAGGATACACATACAGACAGAATATACAGCATTTGGTTTTCTGAGCCTGGGTCGCCCCACTTAGTATAATCCTTTCCAGATCAATCCATTTCCCTGAAAATTTTATAATTTCATTTTATTTACCACAGAATTTACTCCATTGTATAAATGTATCACACATTCATTACTCATTAATCAGTTGAGGTGTTCCTCTTTTTCTGCATCCTTGCCAGCAGTTATTGTCATTTGTTTTCTTGATGATAGCCATTCTGATTGGAGTGGGCTGAAATCTCAAAGTAGTTTTAATTTGAATTTCTCTGATGGCTAAGGATGTAGAAAATATTTTTAGATGTTTATAGGCCATCTTTATTTCTTCTTTTGAGAACTCTCTATTTAGTTCCATAGCCCATCTTTTAATTGCATTGTTTGATTTCTTATTATTTAGCTTTTTGAGTTCCTTATATAACCTAGATATTAATCCTCTGTCAGATGTATAGCTGGCAAAGATTTTCTCCCATTTTGTAGGCTTCCTCTTTGTTCTATTCAAATTGTCCTTTGCTGTATCAAAGCTTTTTAATTTCATGAGGTCCTAGTGATTGATTAGTTGTTTCATTTCCTGAGCAACTGGGATTATATTCAGAAAATCATTGCCTAAGCTAATGTGTTGAAGTGTTTCTCCTACTTTTTTCTCTAGCAGCTTTAGAGTTTCAGGTCTGATATTAAAGTCTTTGATCCATTTTGACTTGATTCTTATACATGGAGAGAGATAAGATTCTATATTTATCCTTCTACATATAAATATCTACTTTCTCCAGGACCATTTGTTAAAGAAGCTCTTTCTCCAATAAATATTTTTGGCATTTTTGTTGCAAATGAAATGACTGTAGCTGCCTGTATTTACATTAGGTTTCTCCATTCTGTTCCACTGATGTACGTGTCTGTTTTTGTGCCAGTGACATAATGTTTTTGTTACTATGGCTCTATAATATAGCTTAAAATCAGGTATGGTGATACTGCCACCCTCATTTTTATTGCTCAAAGTTGATTTGGTTTCTCAAGGTTTTTAGGGGGATTCCAAACGAATTTTAGGATTATTTTTCCTATTTTTGTGAAGAATGTCACTGGAATTTTGATGGGGATTGCATTAAATGTGTAGATTGCTTTTGATAAGATTGACATTTTCACAATATTGACTCTTCCAATCCATGAACCTGAGATGTCCTTTCATTTCCTACTGTCTTCTGTAATCCATCTCTTGAGTGTTTTAAAGTTTTCATTGTAGAAATCCTTCACTTCCTTGGTTAGGTTTATTCCAAGGTACTTTATCTATTTTTTTTTAAGAGGCATTTGTGAATGGAAATGATTCCCTGATTTCATATTTGTTGTTACTATATAGGAAGACTAGTGGCTTCTGTGCATTTATTTTGTATCCTGCTATGTTTTTAAAATTGTTTATCAGCTCTAACAGTTTTCTGGTACAATCTTTAGAGTCTCTTATGTATAGAATCATATAATCTGCAAATAATGATAACTTGATCTCTTCCTTTCCAATTTGTGTCACTTTTATGTGTGTCTCTTGCCTTATTGCTATAGCTAAGACTTTCCAGTACTAAATTAAAGAAAAGTGGGAACAGTGTACACCCTAGGCTTGTTCCTGATTTTAGTGGAAAAGTTTCAAGTTTTTCCCCATTTAGTATTATGTTGACTGTAGGCTTGTCATAAATAGCCTTTATTATGTTGAGCTATGTTCCTTCTGTTCCCAGTTTCTGTAGGACTTTTACCATGAAAGGATGTTGGATTTTGTCAAATAACTTTTTTACATCTATTGAGATGATCATGGGATGTTTGTCCTTTGGTCCATTTACATAGTTGCATATGTTGAAGCATCCCTACATCTCTGGGATAAAGCCTACTTGGTTGGGAGTAAATGATCTTTTTTTTGAGGTACGATTTTACTCTAGCCCGAACTGGCCTAGAATTCACTATGCATTTTCAAGAACTACAGAAATAAGAAGAACACCAAGAATAAATACACACATTTCAATAATAACTCTTAATATCAATGGCCTCAATGCAGGTATAGCTATCCTAATATCTCATAGAGTAGACTTTAAACCAAAATTAATTAGGACAGATAAAGAAGGTCACTTATTTTTTCTTTTTTGGTTTTTTGAGGTAGGGTCTTGCTATAGCCCAGGCTGACCTGAAAGTCACTATGTAATCTCAGGGTGGCCACAAACTCATGGCAATCCTCCTACCTCTGCCTCCCAAGTGCTGGTATTAAAGGCATGTGCCACCACACCCGGCAAGAAGGTCACTTTATACTGGTTAAAGGAACACTCCAACAGGAGTACATTATAATTATACACATATATGCATCTAATATGGGGGCTACCAATTTCACCAAATAAACACTATTAGAATTCAGCTCACAGATAACATGAAATGCAATTGTAGTGGGTGACTTCCACACAACACTCTCATCAATTGACAGGACATCCAGGCAAAAAAATAAACAGAAAAGTATCTAGATTAAATGAGGTCATAGAATAAATGAACCTAACAGATATCTATAGAATATTTCAATCAAATCCTGAAGAATTCACATTCTTTTCAGCAGCACATGGAATATTCTCTAAAATAGACCACCACGTATTAGGTCACAAAGCAAACCTTAAAAATACAGGAAAATTGATATAATTCCTTATATGCTATCTGATTACAATGTAATTAAACTACAAATCAACAGCAAGAAAAACTATAGAGGAGGCTGGAGAGATGGTTTAACACTTAAGGCACTTGCCTATGAAGCCAAAGAACCCAGGTTCAATTACCCCAAGACCCATGTAAGCCAAATGCACAAGAGGGCACGTGCATGTGGAGTTTGTTTGTAGTGACTAGGGGCCCTGTCATGCCCATTCTCCTCTCTCTCTCTCTCTCTCTCTCTCTCTCTCTCTCTCTCTCTCTATCCATGCATATTTCTGCATATCTCTCTCAAATACATAATTAAATAAAATATTTTTTAAAAACAGGAAAACTATAGAGCATACACAAAATCATGGAAACTAAACTAAATACACTACTAAATAATAAATGGGTCAATGAAGAATCAAGGAGGAAATAAAAAAAATCATAGAAACAAATGATAATTTGAACATAACATGCCAAAGCCTTTGGGACACAACGAAGGCAGAGGGAAATAAATCATTGCTTTAAGAGCCTATATTAAATTATAAAAGGTCACAAGTAATGCTTCACCTTAAGGCCTTGGGAAAATAAGAACAAGGAAAACCAAAAAAATCATTAGAAAGGGAGAAATAATAAAGATTATGGCAGGAATTAATGAAATAGAAACAAAAAATTACAAAGAATCAACAAGAAAAAGTGTTTGCTCCTTGAATGGATAAAGAATATTGATAAACCCTTAGTGAATCTGACCGAGAGAGTCAGAGAGAGAGAGAGAGAAAGAGAGAGAGAGAGAGAGAGAGAGAGAGAGAGAGAGAGAGAGAAGAGATACGATACAAATTAGTAAATTTAGAGATAAAAAAGCACCATTACAATATCAAAGAAATTCTGAAAATCATAAGGGCATACTTTAAGAACATACACTCCACTATGTTTGAAAATCTGAAAAAAAAATGGATGATTACTTTGTTTAATATGAGCTACCAAAATTAAATATCTCCCAACTAAAAAGTCCAGGCCCAGATACATTCACAGGTGAATTTTGGAAGACCTTCACTGAAAAACTAACACCAATGCTTCTCAAACTTCACCATGATATATAACAGGAAGGAATTTTACCAAACTCCTTCTATGAAGCCAGCATCACCCTGATACTAAAACCAGACAAAGAACAAAAAAAGAAAATTATAGACCAATTTCCCTCATGAATATAGATGTGAAAATCTCAATGATATATTGGCAAACAGAATACAAGAATATATTAAAAAAAATCATTCACCTCAACCAAGTAGGTGTTCTCTCAGAAAATCAGGGATGGTTCAACATACACAAATTGATAAATGTAATACACTATATAAATGGACTGAAGGACAAAAATCACATGATCATCTCAATAAATGCAGAAAAAACATTTGACAAAATCCAACATCTCTTCATGATGAAAGTCCTATAGAAACTGAGAATAGAAGGATCATAGCTTAACATTATAAAGAGTATTTATAACAAACCTACAACCAACATAATACTAAATGGGGGAAAACTTGAGACTTTTCCACTAAAATCAGGAACAAGCCTAGGTTGTACACTGTTCCCACTTTTATTTAATATAGTTATCATCATTTTCAGATTATATGATTATATGATTCTATACATAAGGGACCCTAAGGTTGTACCAGAAAACTGTTAGAGCTGATAAACACTTTTAGCAATATTGCAGGATTCATAATAAATGCACAGAATCCAGTAGTCTTCCTATATAGTAACAACAAACATGCTGAGGATGAAATTAGAGAATCATTCCTATTTACAACTGTCTCAAATAAATAAATAAATACATCTTGGAATAAACCAATCCAAGGAAGTGAAGGATCTCTACAATGCAAACTTTAAAACACTCAAGAGATGGATTAAAGAAGTCACTAGGAAATGCAAAGACATCCCAGGTTTTTGGATTAGAAGAATCAATATTGTGAAAATGTCAATCTTAACAAATACAACCTATACATTTAATGCAATCCCCATTTAAAATTCCATTGAATTCCCCATGGAAATAGAAAAAACAATCCAAAAATTTATTTGGAAGCACAAAACACCCCTCAAATATCCAAAAGAAATTTTAGCAACAAAAATAAGGTTGGTGGTATCACCATACCTTATTTTAATCTATATTACAGAACCATAGCAACATGGTACTTGCACAAAAACAGACATGTAGATCAATGGAACAGAATGGAGGACCTAGATGTAAGCCCTGAAAGCTATAGCCATCTGCTCTTTGATAAAAATGCCAAGAATACTCATTGGAGAAAAGGCAACCTCTTCAACAAATGGTGCTGAGAAAACTGGATATCTATATTAGAAGGATAAAAATAGATCCTTATCTCTCCCTACACACATGAATTAAGTTCAAATGGATCAAACACCTTAACATTAGACCTGAAACTCTGAAACTGCTAGAGGAAAAGTAGGAGAATGCTTCAACATATTGGCATAGACAATGACTTTCTGAATATAACCCAAATTGGTCAGAAGTAACACCACTCATCAACCACTGGGACCTTATGAAATTACAAAGCTTTTGTACAGCAAAGGATAATGTGAATAGAGCAAAGAAACAGCCTACAAATTGGCAGAAAATCTTTTCCAGCTATACATCTCACAGAAGATCGATATCCAGGGTATACAAAGGACCCCTTCCCCCCAAAATTATTAAGTTTGCAGGGAAATGGATGGATCTGGAAAGTATTATACTTAGTGAGGTAACCCAGGCCCAGAAATCCAGGCACCACATGTTTTCTTTCTTGAGGTTCCTGGCTAAAAATGTTTGGACTTGTATGTGAGTTGGAATAAAACTCTTTAGCAAAGGCAAGTAAACTAGAAAGGAGATATAAGTGAGTAAGGAGGCGGGGGTGGGGTGACTTAATGGGGTGGTAGTGTATATATGTAAGTAGAAGTATAGATTATTGGGGGTGGAAAGACTTAAGTGATGTCAGGGGAAGAATGAGCAAAGGAAGGGTGGGAGAAGGGTTGACCAAAATCTAAGAGGGTATGAATAAGTCATATGGAAACCTACTGTTTTGGACAATGAACCACCCAGAAGCCATAAATTTTTTCACTGTCCTGAAGGAGGCTGGCAGTGTTGGCTTCTGCTGAGGTCTCTCATTCATAGCTGCCTTCTCATTCTGTTCTTGGGTGGCCTCTTTCCTAAATGCACATCCCTCCTTTATTTTGTGTGTCACTTTTATCTATCCTGTCAGACCTTTCAGCATGATGAAGGTCCTAGCTTCAAACATAGGTTATGATGGATCAGGAGTTAAAACTTCAGAATATGATTTTGCAGGCACAATTCTTTCTTCCCTTAAACAAGGTGTGTAGACAATCAGGTGTGTTTTAGGTGGGTCTGCTGGCTTGGGTCTGTGGGTATTGAAGTAATATTATTTTATTAGCCTTGTTCCACTTTGTTTAATCAGTAAGTGTGGGCTGACCATACTTGGGATGCAAGGTTACTGAGAAAACTTGTTGAAGCTGAGCTGAAAAATTCTTCTCTGTAGACCAGCTGGCATAAAGCTAAAGAAAAACTATGCTGCATGCAGCTCCATGAGAGAGACACACGTTACCAGTGGAGACAAAGAGCAATGGACACTGCAAGCCTTAAATTTGGTCAACCAGGCCAAATGAGCCAATGTGTGCAATAGTGGCATGTCTGTTATAGGGGAAACTAACTGTTCTTTAATTGGACTGGAGGCCCATTCCAGAGGAGGGAATACATGCCTGATACTAAAAACCTATGATGAGGGAAGTCATCAGCCCTAGTGGTGTAACATCTGTGGGTGTCTGGCTAAATGTACATATTATGCTCACCAAACTTCCCAGTAAGCACTTCTCTTACTATTCATCCCCATGTAATAATGTTACCCTCACTTTTGGTTAGAGAAGCTTGTCTTTTCAGATGATGACTTTGGGATGATCCAGAAGGCGTCATAGTGCTGAGAAGTGACCGAGGAGAGCTCAGCACAAAAACATCCCTATTATACCTTCTGAGGCTCAGGGTCCATTGCTGAAGAGGTGGCAGACAGAATGTAAGAGCCAAAAGAAGGGTAGGACTCCTTGCTGTGCACTCTTCTAGGCACAAAATGGCCTGGATGTCCATGACCTCTCAGTGTCTGACACTACCTACACAAGACCATCATAGTAGGAGGAAAAGATGATGACATCAAAATAAAAGAGAGACTGATTGAGAGGGGGAGGGGATATGATGGAGAGTGGAGTTGCAAAGGGGAAAGTAAGTAGGAGGGAATTACCATGGTTTATTTTCTACAGTTATGAAACTTGTCCATAAAAATAAAAATTAATAAAAGTTAAAGCAAACTAGACATTATGGCACATGCTTTTAATCCCAGAACTCTGGAGGCAGAGTTAGGAGGATCACCAAGAGTTTGAGGCTACCCTGAGACTATGTAGTGAATTCCAGGTTAGCCTGGGCTAGAGTGAAACCCTACTTCGAAAAACAAACAAGCAAAACAAAACAAAACACCAAACCAAATAAGAACCAAAATCTGCCCTTGCTATTGCCTTCACTAAAGATCATGCAGATATCTTTTTGTATTCTTCTAGAGGCTTTATAATTTTCATTCTGATATATAAATCTTTGATCTCTGTAAAACTGATGTATGTGTGGTGTGAGAAAGGGTTTATATCCTGCCCCTCCCCATATTAATATACATTTGTTTTCAGTGCCATTTATATCAAAGAAGTTCCATTATTGGATTGCTGTGCTGCATTTGTAGAAATTAGGAGACTCTGCCAGGAGTGGTGATACACTTGCTTAATCCTAACACTCAGGAGGCAGAGGAAGGTGGATCACTATGAGTTTGAGGCCAACCTGAGATTACCCAGTGAATTGTGAATTCCAGGTCAGCCTGGGCTAAAGTAAGACCCTACCTCAAAACACAAAATAAATAAATAAATAATAAATGAAAAGAGTTAGCTGTTTCATAAGTTATAGGTCACTTGTACTTTTTTTAATCTCTATTTTACTAATTTCAGGTCTGAGTTTTACTCTTTCTTTCTTCTACTGGTTCTGCATTTGTTTTGTTTTTGGTTTTCTAAGATCTTAGAATGCACCATGATGTTAAGATCTACTCTTTAAATGTGGCCAGTTGACAGCCAGGTGTGGTGGTGCATGCCTTTAGTCCCAGAACTTGGGAGGAATAGATAGTAGGATTGCCTTGAGATCAAGGCCATTCTGAGACTACACAGTGAATTCCAGATGAACCTGGGTTAGAGTGAGACCCTACCTGGAAAAACCAAACAAACTAAAAACCCAAATATATGTGTGTGTGTGTGTGTGTGTGTGTGTGTGTGTGTATGTATATAGACAGATAGATTTCACCTATTCTGAGTAGTTTAGGTAGCTATGCATCTTTGCATTAACTTCTGCACACTGTAGTAAGAAACTCCTGTGATGGAGGCTTAAAAAAGCACTAATTTATGGGAACAAATATTTAGAAGCCAGTTTAACATTTCTATCAGGTATAGGCAGGGCCCAGGGTTAAGACAAGCCTAGGCTATCAGACACAATTAGAGTCCCCAGGCTATGGAGAGGTCACAGCAGCCTGAACCACCTGACAAATCTCAGGTCCCAGACCAGCAGGAAGGCTCCCCCCTGCCATTCTCAGGGGTCACAGAGAGCCTGGACCCTTGGACAAATCTTGGCCCCCAGATCTGCAGGAAGTAGGGCCACCCCCCCCCCGCCCCGGCAGCTGGGGGGGGGGGAGGTGCTGGACATCCAAATAAGACTTAGACTTTGCTCATAGCCCTGTAACCTTTGGCCAATTGCCTAGGAAACTCCTTATATAGTATCAGCCAGCAGTCTTCACACAGCCCCATCCCCCTGTGACCCATACCCTATACCTCTTCCCACAACTACATAGGTCACCTGACTCTCTCCCTTTGTGCTGGAATGCTCCTATAGGCCAACTGAGCATCAGCAAGCAACCTTTGAACCTACCAACCCCTTAGGACCCTCTTCCCATGCTCTCTCTCCACTGCCCATAAAAATTCAGTCCCCTGACAAATGAGCTATTCTCTGAAGCTGTCTCCCAGGTGTTTCTTCTCATCGCACTCATGGCTGCCTAAGACCCTACGCCACAGTTGCCTGGATGCCTCCGGGGAGCTAGTGCACAATGGTCCCCTGAGGAGCCAAGGATCCACACATGTCCATTTAGCATAACCATAGTAATAGGTTTCCCACTAGGGTCTATGTGCCTAGCGATAGGCTTGTGGCCAGATTTATGTCAGGCATGAATTCTGTCCAGCAACAGGCACTTATTGTCTAGTTTGGTGGGCAATCAAGACCAATGACAATATCCCATATTGTTTTAGGCACCTCTGTAGCTCCCGTGCCCACAACTCATTTGCACGTATCTCATTCTTGGCACTTGAATTTATAATTCATGGCTTCTGGGAGCCCACACCTCCATCAGAAATTGATGTCATTTATTTTCACTTTTTGATGCTAGCCATTCTGCCTAGAGTGAGATGGAATCTCAAAGGAGTTTTAATTTACATTTCTCTGATGGTAAAGGAAGTAGAACACTTTTTAAAATATTTATTTGCCATTTGTGTTACTTCTTTTAAAAACTTTCTGTTCAATTCCCTAGCCCGTTCTTTTTTTTTTTTTTTTTTTTTCAAGGTAGAGTCTCACTCTGGCCCAGGCTGACCTGGAATTCACTATGTAGTCTCAGGATGGCCTCGAACTCATGGCGATCCTTCTACCTCTGCCTCCTGAGTGCTGGGATTAAAGGCGTGCGCCACCATGCCCTGCTTTATAACCCATTTTTTGATTGGGTTGTTTGTGTCCTTGATGTTTAGTTTTTTGAGTTCTTTAAATAATCTAGATATTACTCCTTCGTCAGATGTATAGCTAGCAAAAAGTTTCTCCCATTCTGTAGGCTGCTGTTTCACTGGATGGACAATTTGCTACAATAGGGTTGAGGTGCTGTCTTCTACTAGATCTGTGTTCAGGGCACCAGTCTCTATCCTCAGCCTTCTCCCTTGAGTAGAATACTGCTGGCCTGATATTTGACTCACCTATGGATTTCCTCAGCTCCTAGAATGGTGACTCCTCTGCTAGCATGTCCCCTCTTGCCTCTCATGGACAGTTTCTTTGTAACTTCATAGTTTTTGTTCTACTGTTGGCCCACTGCACAGAGTTCCAAACTTCCCTTTCTTTGGAACCCAGGCCCTAGTTGTGGGTAGTTCCCTGGTTATTTGTTGCTGGGGAGTTCTCTTGCTTCAGAAATTTGAACCATTTCTCTGGAATCTGGGAACCTAGCGTCTGCAAGCAGTTCCTTTCTTCTCTAGGTTGTGGCAGGATGGAGGAAGGAGGATTAGTATTGGAAGTCTCTTAATTTCAAGTTTCCAAACCCGTAATCTGTTGTTTGCATGTTGTTGCAGTTACCTTCTGGTTGCTTGCACAAAGCACACAGCCAAAAGCAGTTAATGGAAGGAAAGGGTTTATTTAGGCTTACAGACATAAGAAGAAACTAAGATGGAAGGGGGAAATGTGGCATGAGCAGAGGCTGGACATCAACTCCTGGCCATCACCGGGTGGACAGCAGTAGCAGGAGAGTGCACCAAACACTGGCAAGGCAGAACTGGCTATAACAACCATAATCCTGCTCCCCAAAACACACTTCCTCCAGTAAGGATCCAGTTACAAATTGCCATCATCTGGGAATCAAGCATTCACAAACAGGAGTTTATGGGGACAACTAATTCAAACCACTGCAGCTTTGCTTTCCTGGGGACCTTTCAACTTCAGATTAGTGTTTCCAGTTGCACCAGATACTGGAGTCCCCAGGCAGTTTGCTCTGTGGCTGAGAGTGGCTGAGCTCTCTGAGCTGTGTCAAGTGCATGACCTGGAACTTGACATGCCTGGCTTGACTGTGATTTAGTTCTTATTTTGATTTTCCTCTTTATTTTCATGCACTGAGAGTGTTTCTGGTCTTCCATCTTATGTAGAAGTCTCAATTCTTGAAAACTTTTAATATCCTCCCTGGTTTATCCATTGATTTATTTCAGAGTTTTATATTTTTATTTTATTTTACATTCTTTTATTTTTCAATGATTTACTTTATTGTTTCAATTTAATGTGTTTGTATATCTTCTGAAGTTTTGCTTGTTATTAATGTCTTTTGTTGATGTTGTTTTGAGGTAGGGTCTTATTGTAGCCCAAACTGACCAAGAATTCACTATGCAGTCTCAGGGTAGACTCAAACTCATGGCTATCCTCATACCTCTGCCTTCCAAGTACTGGGATTAAAGGCATGTGCCACCATGCCTGCCGTTTGCTACTACTTTCTGATTGCATTCTATTATGATCTTATAAAACACAATAAATTATACTTTTTACATTTGTTAAGAATTGCTCTAAGCCATAAAGTAGAATCTATTTGGGGAAAGTTTCATGAGCTGCTGAAAAAGATAGGTAGCCATTGTATGGAATATTCTGTAGATGTCTGTCAAGTACATTTGTTCTGCAATGTAGTTTAATCCTGATGTTTCTTCATTTTGTTGTTGTTGTCATTTTTTATGGGGTCTGAATGACTTATCAAATGGTTATAATGAGGTACTGAAGTAACCCACTATTATTGAGTCTGTCCTTTTCTGTCTAGTAGTGTCTGCTTTTTGAAATTGATATACCAATATTTTCTCTACATATATTTATAACTGCTCTGTTCTCTTGCTGGATTGTTGTCTTTGTCAATATGTAGTAGCCTTGCATTGTCTCTTATGATTGGTTTTTGCTTACTGTCTGTTTTGCCATATATTAATACAGGTACCCCCTTATGCTTTTGGATTCCATTTTCTTGGAATATCATTTATCATCTTTACACTTCTATTTTTCTGTGAGTTTCTTGCAGACAGCAAGTAGTTGTGACTTTCTAAATAGCCATTCAGCTAGACTTTTCTTATAATTAGAGAATTATATTCAAGATTAAGGTTGAAATATATGTACTAGTTATTTCCATTTTTTCCTAATTTTCATTTGCTTTGTTTACTCCTCTGAGATTTGTTCTTCCCCATGTTCTCTTGATTTTATTTAACATTTTCTGTGTGCAGAATTTATTTAAGTATATTTTTATAATACTGGCTTAGTGTTCTTTGTGTGTGTGCTTATTTTAGAAGGTTTTTATACTTCCTTGGTTCTGAAGATTAAGTTGGCTAGACATAATAATTTGAACTGGCAGTTATTTTCTTTCAGAACTTAAAAAATATTCTGTGCTGTCCTTGGTCTTTGAAGCTTCTGCTGAGAAATCTGATGCCATTCTAATGGGCTATTATTTAAAAGTGATTTCTTTTTACCTCTTTCTTGCGTCTTTTAATATGCTCCTATCAGTACTCTTGGCATTATCATGATAATAGTACATGGAAAGATTCTTTTCTGTCATGTCTGTTTGGAGCCTAATATACCTCCTGTGCCTGAACACCCACACCTCTCTAAAGATTTGAGAAGTTTTCTGTTATCTCAGTGTACAGCTTTCTATGCATTTAGTCTGTGGTTTTTTTTTTTTTTTTTGGCATACTGGTTATGTTGAAAATATACATGTTTTGCCTTTAAATTGTGTTCTAAAGGTCTTTCATGTTCTGTCATAATTTCCATTTTTTAAATACCATCTAAATGTTCTAATTCATCACCTTATCCTCAAGTCATGACATTCTGCTTTTTACATGATCCAGCTATTTGTGATGCTTTCATGTGAAGTTTTTTCCTTTCCAAGTTTCTTGCTGAAGTTTTTCAAAAATTTTTATTGCTTTGATCTTTTACAGCATGTATTGCCTTTCTTGTTTCATTTAGCTCTTTATTCATATCCATTTAAATTTTGCTAACCATAAAGCTGGGCATAGTGGCATGTGCCTTTAATCCCAGCACTCAGAGGATAAGATAGAAGAATCACTGTGAGTTCAAGGCCAGCCTGAGGCTACATAATGAATTCAGGTCAACCTGGTCTAGAGCAAGACACTACTTCAAAAAAATTATTAATCACTTTTGTAATTATTCTTTTGAATTCTTTAATAATCATTTAAACCATTTCAATATCATTATTGGATTAACTTTCAGAGGAATCATGTTACCTTAATTTTCTATATTTCTTGTGTTTATAAGTTGAGACCTGCACACCTGGGGCCAAGTTACCAGCTAGAAGTATTTTTTATTTCATTTTATTTATTGAAAAAATTTATACATGTATATAATGTATTTTTATCATTATTGCCTCCCATTACCTTCTCATTTCTTCTTTTCTTTCTTCCTCCCACATAATCCCTTCTTCCCAACTAGTTCCTCTTATATTTTGATATATGCATTGTGTATGTGTGTATGAGAGAGAAAGAGGGAGAGAAATAGAGACCCACTGAGTTTAATTAGGACTGCTTGCGTAAGCATGGGGGAGAAGTATTTGCTTGAGATGGGTAACTGACCATTGTCTACATCCAGTGGTTTGAATGTAATATAGGTCCCTCATAGCCTTAGGTATTTTTAAAATATTTTATTTATCTTTTGAGAGAAAAATAGAATGAGAGGGGGGGGGTGGAGAATGGGTGCCCCAGGACCTCCAGCCCCTGCAAATGAACTCTAGACACATACACCAGCTTGTGAATCTGGCTTACATGGGCTCTGGGGAATTGAACTTGGGTCCTTGGGCTTGGCAGGCTAGAGTCCTAAGCACTGAGCAATCTCTCCAGCCCCACCTTAGGCATTTTTGATTAAGCTTCTTACTTAGTCCTCAGCACACAAAACCATGCTGGAGTAGGTGTGTCACTGGAGGTGGACCTTGTGTCCAGCCCTACGAGGTGTGTTCAGAGCCCACTTGGTCTCTGGTTGTTCATGCTTGCTGGTGTTGGCTTTGTCTCTCTGCTGTGGATGTATGATAATGTGAGACAGCTTCCTTCACCATGATGAGTTTTCCCTTGGAATCTTTAAGCCTGAAATAAACCCTTTCCTCCCATAAGCTGCTTCTGGTCAGGTGTTTGTTCCAGCAATGAGAAGGTAACTACAACACTACACCATTGAAGAAAATGTCTCTCTCACAGCAACCATTAATTGCCAATAACTCATCAGGAAGGGATGTGTACCTCATTCCCTACTTCACCATCCATGGTGAATGTAATGGGACCAATATGGTGCAAGTCTCATTAAGATAATGACAGTTGCTATGAGGTCATGAATGCAATAACCGCATCATCTCTAGAAGACAGCATTCCATAGAACTCCATTATTTGGCTTTTATATTCTTTCTTTACCCTTTTCCACATTGTTCTCTGCACCTTAGAAAAGGGTGATGTGGATGTCTCATTTAGAGTCTCTCTAGTAGTCCTTAAACTTCAAGAAGAACTTTCTCTGACCAAACATGGGGGAAGTACTAATCTATGTGCATAAACTTCAATAATCACAGGGAAACTTAATGGCCAACTGGAACTTTTTCTTTCTCATATTCCTTTCTTTCTTTTTTTGTTTTGTTTTGGTTTAGGGTCTCACTCTAGCTCAGGCTGACCTGGAATTCACTATGTAGTCTTAGGGTGGTCTCGAACTCATGGTAATCCTCCTACCTTTGCCTCCTGAGTGCTGGGATTAAAGGTGTGTGCCACCATGCCTGGCTCACTCTCTCATATTCTTTAAGTTGAAACATTCACCAGAGTTTGGAAGGGACTGAGTCATAGCTGGATTGAAGTACAGATTTCAGAACTGGGCTGCGGGTGTAGGTCAGTAGCATAACACACATAATACAGTCAAGATACTGGGCTGTATCCCAGAACCAATAAGAAAGAAGCAAACTATAGCACCAATCACAATATATAGAAAAGCCAAATATAGAAATAAAATAATAAGTAGTTAAAAACAATTATCACCACAATACAAATAATAATAGAGGAGCAAAGATAATGTACAATTAACTAAAACTAGTCACTTAATAAAGATAAAAAAATACTGAAAAGTAGAAATTTTTTTAAAGCAAAAACAAGGGATGAGGAGAAACAAAAGAGAAAAGATCCAGTTAAATACTTTAAAACTTAAGGCAAGAGCTGGGAAGATGGCTCAGCAGTTAAAGGCACTTGCTTGTAAATCCTGCAGCCTGCATTCAGTTCCCCATGACCTATGTAAAGCCAGACACACAAAGTGGACCATGATCCTGGAGTTTGAGTACAGTGGCAAGAGGCCCTGTATTCATGCCCCTTCTCTCTCAAATACATAAAAATATTTTTAAAACAGCTGGGCGTGGTAGCGCACACTTTTAATCCAGCACTTGGGAGGCAGAAGTAGGAGGATCACCTTGAGTTCAAGGGCACCCTGAGACTGTTAAATAGTGAACTCCAGGTCAGCCTGAAGTAGAGTGATACCCTACCTTGAAAAGCCAAAACAACAACAACAACAAATTTTAATTGAAATAAGCTAGGCATTATGGTGCATGTCTGATGTTCCAGCATTCAGGAGGGTGAGCCAGGAGTTTTGCAAGCTTAAGGCCAGACTCAAAATAAAATAAACAAGCGACAAATATGAAACATAATTAGAAAAAAGAGAAATAGTGAGAAAGAAGATAAATAAGAGAGGGAGAATGCAATTAATGAATTAAAGGGAGTGGAGGGAAGAAAAGGAAAAGAAGAAAATTAAAAATAAACATTAATAAGAAAAATGAGAGGTGAGATAAGGGAAATAAGGAAAAAGGGAATAAAGTATGTGTAGTAGACAGCTACAGGTTGCTGAGATGAACCTCTAGACCAGGCACATTTATGGAGGAAGGGATATTTATTTGAAGCTTACAGTTCCAAGAGAATTTCCATAATGGCAGAAGGAGCAGGACTGCTTTCACAAGTCTAAGCAGAGAAAGAGAGAGAGAAGCCACAAGCCAAATCCCATAGCACACTTCTGGAACTACAGGCACTTTGCATATCTTTAAATTGGAATTTCAAATCCACCACCACACCTTAGGGTCCCAATGACATCTCCTCCAGCCAGGTGGCTACAGATCTAAATGGCAAACTGTAAACAGTGAATATATTGGGGGCCATCTATTCAATTGACCATAGCATGTAACTAACATCATTATCATTATTTTTTTTTCTTTTCAGTTTTTCAAGGTAGGGTCTCACTCTAGCCCAGGCTGACCTGGAATTTACTTTGTTGTGTCAGGCTGGCCTCAAACTCACAGCAATCCTCCTGCCTCGGCCTCCTGAGTGCTGGGATTAAAGGTGTGTGCCACCATGCCTGCCAAGTATGTAAATATTCAAAACAAAAAGATATGACCTGCAAGTATCATCAGAAAACAGAATTAGAACAAAACAAAACAAACAACAGCAACAAAAGCATAGGTTTTCTTTCCACTAAGACAGTCAACTATGAGCCAGATGTGAAAATTCTTATTCTGTGTAGAAAAGCACTTCCTCTGGGATCTCTCTGGCTATGCCTATTTTAGAGAGAACATAGGCCGTTTTCCAGTTGCCCTTTTCTTTGTGGTGGGAAACAATTGTAATCATTCTTAATGCCCTGTCACAGGACAGGCATGATACAATTTTTTTTGTTTTGTTTGGTGTTTCTAGGTAAGGGTTTCACTCTAGCTCAGGCTGACCTGGAATTCACTATGTAGTCTCAGGGTGGCCTCGAACTCGTGGTGATCCCCTTACCTCTGCCTCCCGAGTGCTGGGATTAAAGGTGTGCGCCACCATGCCCGGCACAATGCAAAATTTTTGCATGCAGTTACTTACTATGGCTTTGTTCCCTCCTTGCATTCCTCTGACAGCCCTGGTACACGTGTGGGTCTCTGGGGCAGCCCTTGATGGTGTAACTCAAACTCACACTCCTCCTGTTCCAACCTCCTAAGTGTTGGGTTATAGGTACCTGACACCACACTTTACTATATTTGGCATTTTTATGAGTCTATTACATATTTAAATTGCTTTTTATTTATTCTTGGGTTATAAAAAATTACTAAGTACAGAACCAAACCAAAAAAAGAACAAATGCTACCAGTCTAATATAGATTACCCAGGAAGATTGAACTCTAATGCTTCTCTGTGTTTCAATATACCTAGCTTCCTTTCAAAATATGTATTTATTTATTTATTTGAAAGAGATAGAAAAAGAAACAGATTAAGAGAGAGAATAATTGAGAATGGTCACGCTAGGGCCTCTAGTCATTACATATGAACTCTAGATGCATGTGTCACCTTGTGTATATGGCTTACGTGGGTACTGGGGGACTTAACCTGGGTCCTTAGGCTTCATAGGCAAGCATCTTAATAGCTAAGCCATTTCTCCAGTCCCCTGTATCTTCCTTTTTAGTATATGTGCTGCCAAAGCAAGCACGAGCTTCCTTTTTAAATAACACTAGAGAGTCAAGTGTAGTAGCATATGCCTGTTACCCCAGCATTGAGGAGGCCAAGGCAGGAGGTAAATGTGTTTGAAGCCAGAATGGACAACATAACTAAGACCTGTGTAAACCAACAGAAGGCTGGAGAGATGGCTCAGTCATTAAGGCATTTGCCTGCAGAGCCTAATGACATGACATTGATTTCACAGTTCCCACATAAAGCCAGATGCACAGGGAGACACATGTGTCTGGACCCCTGGCATTTTTTTTCTCTCTCTCCTTGTAAATAAATAAAAATACTTTAAAATTAAAAGAAAAATATAGACAGATAGATCAACAAACACAAAAGACTACAGAAAAGGAGGAAGAAAAATTTCCAAATCTTTCAAAAGCAGAAGTGTGCTAGAGATTGGAGAAGGTAGAGTTTACTGAGAAATGTTCGTGGTAGAGAAGAGGCCGGAGCATAACACGGAGGTGGAGCTGTGGCCGATGGGTAGTATAGCCAGTGTTCCCTTGCCGGTGTTTGGCACACTCTCCTGTTCTCATTGTCTAATTTATGTTGGCCAGGAGGAGAAGTCCAACCCCTGCTCATGCCATAGTTTTCCCCTGCCATCCTGAAGCTTCCTCTCAAGTCTGTAAGCCAAAATAAACCCTTTTTTCCCCACGAGCTGCTCTTAGTAAGGTGATTGATTTTTGCCAGCAATGTGAACCTAACTGTAACAGGGGGTGTCACAGATTGTCACAGAGATGTTAAGTCACACACAGGAAGATAGTGGGTTGGCAATTTATTTATTTATGAGGAGAGAGAAAGTGTGTGTGTGTGTGTGTGTGTGTGTGTGTGTGTATGTGTGTGTGTGAGAGACAGAGAGAAAGAGTGTGTGTGTGTGTGTATGAGAGAGAGAGAGAGAGAGAGAATGGGCATGCCAGGGTCTCTTGCTTCTGTAAATGAACTCTCTCTCTCTCTGTGTCCAATAAATAAATAAATAAAAATAAATCTTAAAAAAAAGAAATGAAGGCAATAAATGAGGAAAGCAGGCATTTTACTTCAGATAAGAACAATTAGTTGAAGTTTTTAAATATGAGGACTTGGTTTATATAAGGTGGAGGTTTGGGTAAGCAAACAGTTATGTTAGAAACATGATTAATGTAAGAACAAAATATTTTCATTTTTAGCTTAATAAAGCTCAATATCAGCATCATCTTTAAATTTTATTTTTTATTTTTATTTATTTGAGAGCAACAGAGAAAGAGAGATAGAGAATGGGTGTGCCAGGGCCTTCAGCCACTTTAAATGAACTCCAGACACATGTGCATACTTGTGTATCTGGCTTTTATGTCTTGAACAGGGGTCTTTAGGCTTTATAGGCAAGCACTTAACCATCTCTCCAGCCCACTTTTATTTATTTATTTTTAATTTTTGTTTATTGAGAACAGCATTATTTATTTATTTATTTATTTTTTGTTTTTCAAGGTAAGGTCTCACTCTAGCTCAGGCTGATCTGGGATTCACTATGTAGTCTCAGGGTGACCTTGAACCCTAGGTGATCCTCCTACCTCTGCCTCCCAAGTGCTGGGATTAAAGGTGTGCACCACCACACCTGGCTTAGCATTATTTTTATAGCAAGCAAAATTTAAAATATTTTGAGCAATCTTTTCCTTACAGTTTGAAGGGAGCCTTGGTTGGTTGTGAAATTTTTGGTTGCATTGTCTCTTGAGAGCTCACTGTGGAAAAACCTCTGTAGCAGTTCTAAAGTTTTTAATTATTGAATTTTAAAAGTCCCTCATAGGGCTGAGAAGATAGCTGTACAGTTAAGGTGGTTGCCTGCAAAGCCTAATGGTCAGGGTTCAGTTCTCAAGTATCCATGTAAAGCCAGATACACAAAGCATGTGGAGTTTGTTTGCAGTGTCTAGCGGCCCTGCAGTGCCCATTCTCTCTCTGTCTGTATATATGTCTGTCTCTCTCTGCTTACAAATAAATAAATAAACCAATGCTTTAAAAAGTTCCTCATAATAGTATATGTTTTCATTTAGACATATATAAAGTATCTTGGCCTATTCAAGTCTGTTGTCTATTAATTACTGATCAATACAGAGCCTGGCTCCTTGCTTTGTTATGGGGGAGTGAACCCGGCATCAAAACATCTGAACTGATTCCAAGAATCCTTGTAAGCTATTGTTCAGCCCTTAGGCCTCCTTCTCCCTCCTTCCTGCTTTCCTGCTTCCATAACCATGTTTCCTGAGATCACCTCTAAAAATCTAACTGCACTGGGTGTGTGTCTGCTTCCAGTGCTACTTGAGGAGGGGTGAACCCGGTCAAATTCTAATAATTGAGACTCGGTCAGGAAATGAGCATAGCCAAGTCACCCTGCAGGAAAGTCTTTGGTGGATAAGCCATCCCACATAGCCACAGACTTTAAAAATATATATAGTTAACATTATAGCTTTATGAGGTATAATTGGCATTGAAGGCCCTGAACTCCATGCACACACTGTGTTAAGTTGCACGCTTAAGCTTACTGTTAACTATAGGCATTGTGTCATGTGAGATCTCTTGTATAACTGTAATTTTATATCTGCTCAGCTTCTTATGTCACCTCCCCAACTGCTTGATAACCACCATTCTATTGTGTATTACCTTTAACTATTTTGGGTGCCTCAAACAAAAGAATTATGTACTATGTGTCCTTCTGTGACTATCTTATTTACCACAGTGACATTTTCTATATCTATTTGTTTGTTGATACACAAACAGGTAGTTTTCATATCTAGGATACGGTGAAAAAATGCTACAGTTTTGAAGTGAAAACAATTGCTCGCTTATCAAGTCTTTCAGATGAATGCCTAGGAGTGGTTACTAGTCACATATTTTGAGAAATATTTTTAGTATGTGGAGAAAATTCCACACTGTCTTCCATGATGGCTGCCCTTTTTCACAGCTCTCCTTTCCCATATCCATACAGGCACTTGTTGCTTTTTCTCCCTTTTGATAATACTCAGATAACACTAGTGAGGTGATCTCTCATGGTGGTCTTGATTGACATTTCTATGATGATTCATGTACCCAATGTCAGTTTGTGTGTCTTGTTTGGAGAGTCTATGCAAGTCTATTGTCTATTTATTACTGGGTTGTTTTCTTACATAGCTGTTTACTCAGTGCCTTTCAGAAACTTTTTTTATTTTTATTTTTATTTTTGGTTTTTAGAGGTAGGGTCTTGCTCTAGCCCAGGCTGACCTGAGATTCACTATGTGATCTCAGGGTGGCCTTGAACTCATGACAATCCTCCTACCTATGCCTCCACAGTGCTAGGATTAAAGGTGTGTGCCACTGCTGCAGTCAGACCAAGAGTAGATTGTAGGAAAAAAGACGTTTATTTTGGCTACAGGCTTGAGGGCGAAACTCCATGATGGCAGGGAAAACCATGGCATGAGCAGAGGATGGACATCACCCCGTGGCCAACATAAAGTGGACAACAGGAACAGGAGAGTGTGTCAAACACTGGCTATTATGCCCATAAGCCCACCCCCAACAATACATCGCCTCCAGGAGCTTTAATTTCCAATTGCTATCAGCTAGGGAACCTAGCATCCAGAACATCTAAGTTTATGGGGGACACCTGAATCAAACCAGCACATTCCACCCCTGGCCCCCATAAACTGATAACCATGCATCATGTAAAATTCTATTTGTTCATCCAACTGTAAAAATCACCATAGTTTTTATCAATTGCAATGTTGTTTATACATCCTCATAGTCCAAGATCTTTTAACTGAGCCATAATACCAAAATTCCCCCCAAAACCCATAATGGCACAGAAGAAACATTCACACTGCAGAAGATGGCATTGGTCATAGCAAAGAAATATTCAGCCAAAACAAGATTTAAAACAACTCGGGCAAACATCAAACTTCGTAGCTTTAAGTCCAACAACCACAGTCAGTAACAAATCTCCAAGTCGGATAATTCTAACCATCAACAAGTTTCTAATTCCAATTCTAATTAGTATTCTAATTCCACCCCTCCAGACTAGGCTACTCACAATCCTGGAAATCTTCATCCATGGCTGGCAGCTCTCCTTAGTAGCCATATTGTAGTCCCAGCATCTCCACTGAGTCTCTACTGCAAGCCACAGTTCATCCACAGCAATATTGGGTCTCTAGGCAGGCATCCAGAAAACCTGTTTCACATTGCCCATGGCCATTTCCAAAACACAAGACCACATTGCAAACTCAGTGACCCTCTCTTTTCTGCATTTCTTACACTCCACAATACCAAGTAGGATGCTAATTTGTTAATCCAGGGAGGAATAAAGCAGACTTTGAAGAACAGGATACTCCTTGAGCACTCAGGCCCCTTCAAAAGTTCTACAATTTTCCTGTTGCCCCAGTGCAGGTCAGTTGGCCCAATCTCAAAGGTTGTAATCTCTCATACAATTGCAGCTGAAGGGGCTGAAATTTCAGGCCAAAGATTTCATTTCTGTGCCATATCCCTCTGCACATACCACTCTATTTCTAAGCAATGCCACCCTGCACAATTTCTCAGGACATGGGTATAACATCAAGCTTCTCACACAAACTGCTTCCAGCCCAGCCCAAAGCTCCTTTTCACCCTCATAAGACCAACTCACTGTCCATAGTTCTTACTGCATTTAGGTCTTGCAACTCTGACCAGAGGAATCCATCAAGCTGTACTTACAGGAGTACAAGGTGTCTCTTGGGCCAAGGTTTGAAATCCTTCCACATTCTTCTTGAAAATAGTTCCAAAAGGCTAAAGCCACACAGACAGGTGTTTAGCAGCAATGCCACTCTCAGTACCAAAAATACTGTTGCAGTCAAGTTCACATTGCTGGTAGAAATAACTTAGCCAAAAGCAACTTGTGGGGGGGGAAGGCTTATTTTGACTTACAGGCTTGAGGAGGAAGCTCCAAGATGGCAGGGGAGAACTATGACATGAGCAGAGGGTGGACATCACCCCCTGGCCAACATAAGGTGGACAATAGGAACAGGAGGCACAGGGAAACTGGCTAAAACACCCATAAGCTCACCTCCAACAATACACTGCCTCCAGGAGGCTTTAATTTCCAATTTCCATCAGTTGGGAAACCTAGCATTCAGAACGCCTAAGTTTAAGAGGGACACCTGAATCAAACCACCACAACCACCAAGCCCAGCTTATTTTATTATATATATTTTGGAGACAAGGTCTTACTATGCAGCCCGGGCTGGCCTGGAACTTGCTATGTACCTCAGGCTGCTCAAACTCTAGATTCCCCTTCCTTACCCTCTGTAGTGCTAGGACCATAGGTGTGAACTACCACACTTGGCTTGATCTCATCTCTGTCCATTTCAGTCTGGATAGGCAGCATTCCATTGCTGCACTGTTCTCAAAAACCTTGTTTGTGTGTCATGTAATCCAGGGACCCAAACAATGACATGAGAGGTCTCCGCAGGTCTCTCCTGGACAGTGACATCTCTTCCTGGCTCCTGTTCAGAAGACTAACCAGATTTGTAAGTCACATACCTAATCTCTCTGCAACCTGTTGTCCTGGCTCACTCTTAGCCCTGGGCAGGCTATTTTCTAGACCTCACTTAGAAATCACATCAACTAAATATCTTTTTTTATTGTTATTATTAGTTATGTACACAGTGTGTATACAGCCATGTTGGTACCATCATTAGCTTCCTCCCTGTCCTACCCCTCCCCTGCAGGGACCCTCCTCATTGGGGAATGTGGGCCATGTATTGTGGAGTTAGCCATCAGATATGGGTAAGAGGCACTGTCTCTGTGCATAATGCCCCAACATGTGGCTTTAACAATCTTTCTGTCCCCTCTTCCACAAATTTCCCTGAGCCATGTTGGATTTGTTTTAGGTCTACTTCAGTGATAAGGTCTTGGGAGCCTCTGTCTCTGGATCTCTGGTTTGGTAGGAGTTGATTGTTCTCTGTGACTCTCTCCTTCACCCTTGTGCTGATACCAGGTTCACCAAGAAAGTAGCACTCTTGCTCATTTTCCCAGTTACTCTATGGTTTCAGCTGGGGTCCTGGTGAGGTGCACTGGGCTAATTCTCTCCTCAGGTTCTACGTCCACCTTTCCTTCCCTGGGAGGTGAGGCATGGTTAGGCAGAGGCCACCTTGACCAGAAGTCCACCTCTAGCAACTAAACTAATTTCCAGCTAACAATAATGACCCCTGGATTCAGACAGAACTCTTTTGGACTCTCCAGTTAGTATTTGGTTCAGCAAATATTTGGTGAGTGGTCATTATGGGCACAGGCATGTACAAGTGTCACATTATTCCTGATCTTAAGAGAATTGATATACTTTGGAGAAACCAGACTAGAAAAATAATTTTAAGACACTGTAATCGATGGAATGATAGAGGCCAGCATAAAGTTTGATAGTCACAGAAGACAAATGTTGATCAACCCAGCAGTAGTGGGTGATCCAGGAAGGCTTCTTGAGAGGTATGGTAAAAATAACCAGGAGATGGGAAAATGAAGATGAACAGAAGTGGAAGGCAGGAAGCAGTGGGACTCAAGCAGACAGGGATGCTGGGCTTGAAGCATGAGTCAGGCTGGAGCTGGAGCTGAGACAAAAATAGAAGTCAGGCCAGGAAAGACATTTACGTCACAACCAGAAGGGGACTTTTCTGAGGTATCAAATTTATAGCTTATAGATTTCTTTTAGCCTACAGATGATATTTTGTTGACTGGCACAGTCCTTGAGTAAAACCTAAGTACTTTTAAGCAGACTGTGAGTCTTCCAGCTCACCCAGGCCCCAGTGTCCCTATTGTTAAACACTTTTGTAGGCGACACATGAGTTTATGTTCATATGCTTGGGTTCATGGCATCTATGAAGGCCAGGAACCACTGCAGGCTTTCAGACAATGGACTGATACTGGTTTGAATTTTAAATAGATTTTTCTAGAATCAGACTGAGGGATAGAGTTGAACCGGTTAGTCTGAGAAAGTTGACCAGTTAAGAGGTTACAGGACTATATGACATCGTTACTAGCTGAGTGACAGTAGTTGGCAGGAGAGGAGATATCACCCCTGGAAACAAGTCAGAAGATAGAATCACTAGCAGTTAGTGAATCACTGGAAGCCAGAGGTAAGAGGAGGTTTTCCTTCTTAGTCATCATAGCAATTTACCCATGAAACTGTCGCATTGGTTCTAGTTCAGTGACATAGTTAGTCCAGGTCACATATGGAGAACCCAACTGGAAAATTCAGACCAAATGAACTTGATTTTGAAACTACTCCTTCACTGTTTGAGATTGGCAAGTGAAAGGATCTTGGACAGGGATCCTCCAGGAAGAGCTGATACCTGAATTTATAGTCTAGTTGAGTGGGACTAGAGTATGGTCATTGTAGTTAGTACTGATGAAGAGAAGGTTCTGACTCAATGGAAGTCTTCAGGCTAACTGGCCTTAAAAGGCTTTTCTGTTCATGCTAAGGATTTCCCAGCTTGGTACTAGTGGCATTTGGGGCACAATAATTCTTTGCTGGGTTGTCTTGTACATGGTGGAATGTTTAGTACTATACATTCTTGATCTACTCTGCTTTCTAAGCAGATCCTATGTGATGACACTCACCACATGCCTCTAACATGCTTAAGTTCAGCAAAGGATTGCATTTCCAGTGGTCTTCACACGCCAGATAAGCAAAGAAATAAATGAATGCAAAAAAGAGAGAATACATCCAAATTTATTTTGTTCTCTCTCTCTCTCTCTCTTTCTTCCTTTCTTTCTTTCTTCCTTTCTTTCTTTCTTTCTTTCTTTCTTTCTTTCTTTCTTTCTTTCCTTCCTTCTTTCTTTCTATATATATTCATAGGATTTTTAAGGTAGGGTCTCACTATAGACCAGGGTGGCCTGGAATTCACTATGTAGTTCTTTCTTTCTTTCTGATTACTTTTGGGAAATTACCTGTTTGTCTTACGTAGATCGTGCATTCAAGTGAGTTTTAAAAGCCAGACCCTGTCTTCTACTAAGGAAGTCCCAGGTCTAGGGGTTCCTACCCTGTTCTCTTACTTTACCATTCCTTTAGCAACCAGCATGAACCAAAGCTGAACCAGCCTCAATATTTCTAACCAGAGTTAGAATTAAGGGAGATCAGAATAGGTCTCTTCTATTTCATATAAGTGTATTTCCTAATGACTGATCTGTGATGCTGCAGACACAAGGATGGTGGGGCTGTCCTTTTGTACCTTTGTAAGAAGAAAGTCATATGTAGTAAACACTGACAGACACTTTTATATCTAAGCTCATCCTATCTGCCTCAGAAAGATCTTTCTACAGGAAGCAAAGATTGAAGGTCTGACACTTGGTCCACACAAGCCCTACTTGGAGGGGTTTTCTGATCACTGGTACTTGTAAGATTTTATCTGCATCATGACACAACTTTATTTTGAGCATTTTCCTCTCTTGCTCTTTCTGTAACCTGCATTACCACTTCCACCCATTCTCCAGTAGTTTCAAGTGTATTTCTTTTGGTAGTTTAAAACACTATTTAAACCTTGGCTAAGTGTCTCTTTCTTTGGGTCTCATCTGTTTCTGCACATCAATACTTCTGGATGCTTTTCCTCCTATTAATCGGTCCGCTACCCATTTTTTTAATAGATTTAAGTCATGGAACCTGCAAAAGAAGAGAAAATTTATTACTTCTTATCCAAAGGGGCCAAGAAAAGAGAAGGGTAGAGAAGAGGAATGGGTAATTGTGTGCTTGATCCCACAGGAGCTCGGAGAGCACTGTTCATTGTCAAGACTGTGAGAGGACTTCTTACGGTGCTTGGTAAGGAAAGAGTGGAGTTGAAAGAAGGAAGGGAAAAATAGATGGGAAGAAGAAAGGGAAATAGTTAACTTGAGGAAAAAGTATTGCTGCCTACTTATGACCCAAGGCTGTAGCTTGCACAGACCTTTGGCCTCTCAAGAAATGAGCCAATGTTTGAGCTGGACATAGTGCCTCATGCCTGTAATCCCAGCACTTGAGGGGCTAAGGCAGGAGGATTGCCAAGAGTTCAAGGCCAGCCTGAGCTATAGTAAGACCTTTTGCATAAAATGAGAGAAAGAGAAAGAGAGAAATGTTGACCTAATATTCTTTAGAAATACCAGAAGCCAAATGTCTAGGTACTAGCTTCCCTATATTTTTTTTAAAAAATATTTTATACTGATTTATTTAAGACAGAGAAATAGGTAGAGAGAATGGGTGCATCAGGGCTTCCAGCCACTGCAAACAAACTCCAGATGCATGTGCCACCTTATGCATCTAGCTTATGTGGGTTCTAGAGAATCAAACTGAGGTCCTTTGGCTTTGCAGGCTAGCACCTTAACTGCTAAGCCATCTCTCCAGTCCCCATTTATTTTCTTTAAAAAATATTTTATTTATGAGAGAGAGAGATGGGCACACCAGGGCTTCCAGCTACTGCAAACGAACTCTAGATGTATGTGCTACTTTGTGCATCTGGCTTGGGGAATCAAACCTGGGTCCTTTGGCTTTGCCAGCCAAGCTTCTTAAATGCTAAGCCATCTCTCCAGCCCCTAGCTTCTTTTTTTAAAAACCACAATGACTACCATTACTAAGTCTTCATAATAATGTCCCTGTATTTCCCATCAGCCATTTCTCTCAGAAAGCCAATAAAATAGGTGATAGTATTGATCCTATTTTGCAGGTAGAGGTTGAGGTTCAGAGTGAAGTTAAAATTGCTCAGGACAGATACAGAATTTGAGTATGGTGTGAAAAATACAAATTTCAGGGGTGCTGAGGATGGAACCCAGGACCTCACCTGTACAATGCTTGTGCTCTGCCACTGAGCTATGCCCTCAAGCAGGATTTGAAAGACTAACTACAAGACCCAAGAACACAGCCAGTGGGATCTTTCCTGCTTCCATCGTCTTAGGACCGGGGCCTGGAGAAATGCCACAGAAGAATTCTCTGTCTCGGGCTCCAGCTCCTGTCAGGCCCACTCAGATCACCATGCCTTCATGTTGTTAAAATAGGACTGCTTGAATCTGATGTTGATCTGGCTTAGGAAAGATAGCTGCCTCCCATGACACGGTCCAACTCTCCATCTGGTGAATTAGTTGGCTTTTCATCTCCTTGGCCTGCAGGTCACCAGGCTACTCGATAGCACCTTGGCCAGAGAATCAATGGATAAGGAAAGGAAAAGAAGGAAAACTTAGCTCAACTCTTGTTACCTGAGGCGGCAGCTGAAACCAATTCCCACAAAGGGCGTTTTGTATTTCCCATGAATTTAAAATGTTCCTGTCACTCATGCTACCAAATGTACTGAGCTGGTAATTCAAAAAACAATATGATCATTGTGCAAGCAGGACCATTTTAAGAAAATACTTCATAGCACATAGTTAATGCAGTAAAAACTCAACCACAAGGAGCAAATTGCATTGCTACAGCTTTGGTTGGGGGCAGGAAAAGAGGAGCCGCTAAAAGGCCCCAGATTTTCAGAGCGTCTGAGTCAGACCCCTCATTGCCTCTGTTCTCTTCCTCGCCTGCAGCACAAAGCAGTCTTTTGTTTTTATTTTAAAAAAAATATTTGAGAGAGAAAAAAAATGCAGAGAGAGAGAGAGAGAGAGAGAGAAAGAAAGAATTGGTGTTCCAGGGTCTCCAGCCACTGCAAACGAACTCCAGAAGTACGTGTCCCCTTGTGCATCTGACTTCTTGGGTCCTGGGAAATAGAACCTGTGTCCTTCAGTTTCGCAGGCAAGTGCTTTAACTGCTAATCCATTTCTCCAGCACTGTTTTTTGTGGTTTACTAGTTTTAGTCTTGGTTAGGGTACATGAAAAACTCTCTCAAATAAATAAATTAATTAATAATAAAATATTAGTTGGGGAACTAACAGAATTTTCTGTGCAAGACTGTCTTGGGTGCTGGGAATACAGCTCAGTGGTAAAGTGCGAATCCCTGGGTTTGATCACCAGTACTGCACAAACCAGGTATGGTGGCACATGACTATAATTCTGGCACTTGGGAGGTAGAGGAAGGGCCATTAGAAGTTATATGGCTACATACTGAGTTGAAGGCCAGCCTGGATTATGTGAGAGAGAGAAAAGGGGAAGAGAAGGGAAGGGAAGGGAAGGGAAGGGAAGGGAAGGGAAGGGAAGGGAAGGGAAGGGAAGGGAAGGGGAAGGGAAGGAAGGAGAGGAGAGGGGAGGGAAGGGGAGGAGAGGAGAGGAGAGGAGAGGGGAGGGGAGGGAGGAGAGGAGAGGAGAGACAAGACAAGATGAAGAGAGGAGAGCACAGGAGAGAATGGAGAGAGAGAGAGAGGGAGAGGGAGAGGGAGAGAAGAAACACTGTTCTGACTTCCAACCCTGAGGTTCAGTCAAAACTCTTTTCATAAACTGAGGGCCCATTCTATTTTTGCTGAGAGGTGGTTCAGTTTTACTCCTGAGGTCAAAAGTGAAACAAGGAGGTGACAGTTCCCAATGTTGACTACAGTTCTTTAATGAAATTAGTCTTAGGGGCATCTTAAATGTCAGAGAAATTTTCTTTCCCCCCTCTGTTCTTTCTCTTCTTTTATAGATTTTCAGAAAAGGACTATTTTTTTTAAGAATTTATTTATTGATTTTTTTAATGGGAAATATATTTGCATAGTATATTTGGGCTTCCTCATTATAGCACACTGAAAATATCTGTGTAAGAGTTGGACAAAGATAACATTGTACACAGTCTGAACACCATAGTCCGATGCAACTTTACTCTCTTACTGGGATTCTTCCTAAGTCTTTTTTACTGTATTTCTGAACTTTTATTATGGAAAAATTCAACAGTAGATAGAGTGTATAACAAACTCAAACCCAGATATCATGTTAAGGCTCATCCAAAACTATAAATCTAGGGAGAAGCTTCAAGAGAAATTTAAGTTTCCAATTTGATGAGGGACTCCTAAACTGTAAATTGCCAGCATCTTGGGCCTGCCCTTCTACAGAACTTTGTACCATAATGTATACATATTTTTTTTAAAAAAATTGATGCATAAAATTGTATATGTTCGTGGGGCACAATTTGATAATACATGTGCATGTTACCTAACTCTTTTTTTTAAAATTTGATTTATTAGTTTTCTTTTCACCAAATACAGGCAGTTTGGTACCATTGTTTAGCCTCATCTATGATCTATCCCCTCCCATTAGACCTTCCTTGTTGATATAAATGGGTCGTGCATTGTGGAGTTAGTCCCCAGTTATTGGTATGCTAAATGAAAAGGACTATTTTTATTTTTCTAAATTTTCATCATGAAATATCTCAAACAAGAGTAGAAAGATTATAGTGAATCCTTGTCCACTGGGGGGAAATGTTGAAGCTAGAAAAAGTCAGAAAAGTAATGGAATTTAAATAGTAAATAGATGTGAATTATCAAGTAACAAAAGCATTTCAGCAACATATTGGGATGTTAGTTAATGAGGCTGTCATACTTTAGGGACTCTGCCTCTGGCTACCTCCTAAAACCTACCTTTAAAAGAAAAGCTCTTATTACAGGTTTTTTTTTTTTGTTTTTTTTTTGTTTTTTTTTTTTGCAGAGTTTTATGACCATATAAGGCATTGGACAGAAAAGCACACAAGACTAGCTCAGAACAAGATTTATAAATAGGTTTTCAGAAAACGCAGCCTGTAATATGGGTCAGTGACATCCTGGGGAACTGTAGGAGGCCCAGAGAAGGGGTTTGGTCAGGAACCACTTTCACATGCTTGCAGTGAGTAGGTTTCCATCCACCCTAGTCTTCTGAGGTCTGTACTAGATTGGAGCTTCCAAACTTCAGGACAACCAAATCTGTCGACCTGGAAATCTTGTTAAGAGGTAGATTATGATTCAGTGGGCTTGGAAGTGCTTGAGGTGGGAAAAACCTGCACTTTAAATGAGCTCCTAGGCAGTGCTGGCTTCATGAAACACAATCACCAAAGGACCCTAAGCTTGCCTTACTGCTTTTCTGTCACCTTCTTGAAACCCTTTTTTTTTTTTTCTCTCTCTTTTTATTCTTTGTAAATCTTGTGCTGGGAATCAAACATAGGGGCTGCTTGTACCTGCTAAATAGATTCTCTAACACTGTCCTACATTCCTAGCCTGAAATTCTTAATTTTAAATTCCAATATTTTGTTTATATTATCACTGAGATTATTGTATAAGTCTTATAAAAGGTGATTCAGTTATTATAACTTTGTTCTTAGGAAAACTGAGGAAACTACTCCTGTCCTAGAAAAGCCTGCAATATACAAACAATGTTAATATAATTTGTCTGGGCTTCATATAATCTACCATTTGTAAATATTACCTCACATTAAATTTTAAAAATGGGCCAATTAAAGATAATTAATGAAAAATTATTTTATGTCTATCATAATGCCTCTAGTATATGTTAAAATCAGACTAATTTAGCTCAACAATGACCAGGTTTGGCTTTATTCTTAAGCAATGTATACCCAGTGTCAAACAAGGTTTTTCTTAAATAATTGTCTCATTTCTTATGTCTTACGTTCATTGCTTATAGATATGTTGGTACTTAACTCATGTTCCCTGCTCTAGAAAAATGATCTTAAATGCTGCTGTTCTGCTTCCAATTTGTGGGGTAATTGGTACCCACACAGGTATCTAAACTAATCAAAGATGTTACCAAATACAAATGCCAAAACTTTATGCGGTCTTACTTGATGTGTTCTGCCTGTATTTATAAGTATTACACATTTAAAAAAATAAGATGTGCCTACCTTACAAAAAGCTGTTTCTCTGTATTTCTCTTATCTTAATTGTTTACATAGTTCAAGCAATTCTCTATAATAAGGTGATACATTTATTTATAATATCATACCTCATATTATCAATAAAACAAAAGTTAAAGCCCTCTGGCCCAAAGTTATGTCTTGTACTGTAATAAACTTTCATGCTAATTATGCCTCATACTACATAGTCTTTTGTACTGATGCTGTAGTTTTTGTACTATTTCAAGGCCATAGTATGACAGCTCTGGCTAGTACAAAATTATCTTATGTTTCTTCTTAACTCCACAACACAGCTACAGATATCTCTCTACTAATTAACAGGCTTTGGATGAGATTCTCCTGGACTCACACTGATGTGAAAATAGACTGATTCTCCACTCCATTTTTGATGACAGTTCCGTAAGCCTTCGTTTCCCATATCAATATCAAGGTTAACATGATCAAGATATTTTAACTAGTTTTGTTTGTTTATTTAAACTCTATCTGAATATGACATAAAATCAAAACTATGTTCTTATTTTTTTTACAGAAGACACCTGTTTATAGCAATAAATTTCTTATTTTTTTCCATTTTTTATTTATTTATTTGAGAGTGACAGACACAAAGAGAAAGACAGATAGAGGGAGAGAGAGAGAGAACGGGTGCACCAGGGCTTCCAGCCACTGCAAACGAACTCCAGATGCATGCGCCCACTTGTGCATCTGGCTAACGTGGGACCTGGGGAATCGAGCCTCGAACCGGGGTCCTTAGGCTTCACAGGCAAGCACTTAACTGCTAAGCCATCTCTCCAGCCCAATAAATTTCTTAAATGTTATATTCTTATAAGTTTTCCCATTGGGTAGGACTTTTATGTATTTGCTATAAACTTATTTTAATAAATAAAACTAAGTCTAATTTTACAAAACATATTTCATTGTATTATGTAACCAGTATAATTCTAGAAAACAATTTTATTATGATTATAAAATAATCAGCTGATAATAACAAATCATCAAGACTAATCAAAATTTTAGCCTTTCAGCCTAATGTACTTTCATTAGTTCTCCTAAAAATAAGACTTTGTTTTTGGATTTTCGAGGTAGGGTCTCACTCTAGCCCAGGCTGACCTAGAATTCACTATGTAGTCTCAGGGTAGCCTCAAACTCACAGTTACCCTCCTACCTCTGCCTCCCAAGTGCTGGCATTAAAGGTGTGTGCCACCACACCTGGTCAAATAAAACTTTTTGATCTTTGGAAAGTAAGTAAGGACCATAAACTTTCTATATCAAAGACTTAACACACACATACACACACACACACACACACACACACACCCTTCAAACCTAATATTGCTTCAATACTAATCTCTTATACTTCTTATCTTACCTAAACCAAATCTTTATATTTGAACAGATCCCAATTAACCTCCCATACAAGTTAACAATTCCTTCTTCCTTACCCTCCTCCTATATTATTATTATTATTCTACCCTAAATATAGGGCTGGAGGGATGGTTTAGCAGCTAAGGCATTTGCCTGCGAAGCTGAAGGACCCAGGTTTGATTCCCCAGGACCCACGTTAGCCAGATGCACAAGGGGGCACACACATCTGGAGTTCATTTGCAGTGGCTGGAGGCCCTGGCATGCCCATTCTCTCTGTCTCTCTTCCTCTATCTCTATTTCTGTCAAATAAATCACACACATACACACACATACACATATATATATATATATATACATATATACATATATATATATTATATATTATATATATATATATAGTTTATGTCATCTCTAAATGCCATGTCACATGCAAAAATCTCATACATAGATAATAACTAGATCATAATGGCTAATAGATTTGACATGACCTAGGTGTTTCTTTCCTAATGGTTCTGATCACTATCACTTCCCTAGAGTTGCCTCCTTGTCTATTCATAAGGTTGATGCAGGATAATAGCCTACTATGTACACAGAGCACAAAAATGAAGTTTGGCAAATGGAAAATTGAAAGCTAAAACTCCCCAAAGCCACCCCTGTATGACTAAGACTTCAGTGGTGGACTACAATGAATGTGGAGAGATAAATGTTACCAATCCAGAACCAATAATATTTTGGGCTATAATAGCCTTTTTAGTGGCCAATAATATTTCTGTACATGTGACCTGACATCTCTCTGTGACCAATTAAGGTATCTATTACTACAAATTAAAAAAACCTCACAGCTCTACTCTCTTCAAGTCAAGCCTATCCTGTCTATTACATGTACTTTATTCTGCTGATTATGATAACGTTCACCCTCTCAGTTGATCCTTGCATACACAGATGCCTCACCAAATTCCTCCAAGACAGAATACAAGCCTTAACTTCACAGCGCTTTACTGAATTCCTCATGGCCACTGAATATCAACCTCTGAGACTCCAACTTCCACCCAACTGTGTGGGACACATTAAGAGATCTACTGCCCACCCCCAAGCTTGAAGTAGTTGGAAGATGAGTCACCACCCCTATTCCCCATTCCTGCCCACATATTCCTCCACTAAATGCCTCCACATCCCTAGTTCTCCCCAATCTTTTGTATCTTTCTAGACTGAAGGGTTAATAGGCTTCTCTGAAAACTAGTGGGAACTAAAGAGTTAATAACTATCCCTAAGACCAGCAGGCAATAAAGAAACTTCAGAAGCATGGCCTTGTCAGGTCTGTATATGCCAAATGATAAACTCAACTTCCCTTAGCTCAGAAAACTACAGTTTCTCATCTACTTCCCTTAGACCTGAAGCTGGTACAGTCTTTTTTTTTTTTTTTCCTTAGGATGACCCTTATAAGCTTGCACCCCAGCCTGGCCCAATGTTTCATCCTGTGGAAAAACTGAGGCCCCTTGCTGTTTCTCTCAATGAACAGTCTCTATGTAGAGATCAAGTCCAGTATTTTCTCTTGCTTTTCTCTTACACTTTCCTTACATTATATCACACTACAACAGCTTTTTGGGCCATTTGCATAGTGTGGACCTTCTCACACATGCTCTATCTGCTAAATATATCTTCATGCATCACATGTTTCATTAGCATTTTAAGATTTTTTTTATTAGCCTTCTTTATTTATTTGGGAGAGAGACAGACAGACAGAATGGGCACACCAGGGACTCCAGCCTCTGCAAACAAACTCCAGACACATGTGTCACTTTGTGCATCTGGTTTACATGGGTCCTGGGGAATCAAACCTGGGTCCTTTGGCTTTGCGGGCAAGTGCCTTAACAGCTAAGCCATTGCTCCAGCCCTCATTAGCATTTTAAATCTCCTCCTACAGTTGTGTGTTTTAGTGCTATGGTGATTCAAAGTCATGCCACACACTCTAGAGTGCTTTTGCACCTGCATCAGTGTCTCCAGCCACTTCTAGTTCACCTGGGTTTTTGCCAACAGCTTTTTCTCATCTGCTAATTTGTTTTTATTACAGACATATTTAGTATGGACACATCATGTATTGGTATCATCCTTTGCTTCATCCCATTCCACTGGGGCCCCTCCTCATTGGGCTGCTGGTATTTCCCATAGGGTTGGGGGTTATGCATTGTGGATGCTGCAGTCAGTTGTTATTGGGGCAAGGCAGTGCCTCTGGGAATGACATCTCAACCAATAGCTCTTACAATCTTTCTGCCCCCCTTCAGCAAAACTCCCTGAGCCTTGGTGGGTGAGTTTTATGTCTACTTCAGTGATGAACTTTTAGGAACCTCTGGATCTCTGCTTTGATATGTGTTGAGTATCCTCAGCATCTATTTCTTTCACCCTGGTGCTAATTGTCAGGTTCACCATGGAAATAGCACTCTTGCTTGTCTCACCAGATCCTCTGTGGTTTTGCCTGGGCCATGGCTGAAATGAGAGGGGTGGTTTATCTCCTTAGGTATCACTACCTTCTGAAAAAGACAAACAGATTCTGCAACAGAGAATGAAGTCAGCATAGGTTACATTGGATAAGTGTTAATAATTTAGGGAGAATTCGATGGCTATAGCCCCTCTTTTAGCTAAAGACTAGAGGGAGCTTGTCATTGGAGAGCATAATTTTTGTCTCCTTAGGATTCTGACCTGGTTCCTACTTCCAGATATGTCTCCTTTTCCACTGAGTGGATCTCTTGGCCAATCAGAAAGTTATTGGTTACCCACTGATGCTGTGTGCCACCATTGCACTGGTGTGTATACTGGTTGCTTCTGAGTAGCTTAGACCTCTTCTTGCTCACACTGTTTTTGGCCGCTTTACCCCAGTAGCTCATCTAGTGCTGGAAAGACTGTCTCAAAGAAACAAAGTGGAAAGCACTACATGAGCTAAGTGCCTGGGGCCTGGCTGTCTTCTGGATTCCAGCCAGGTCTCTCCATGTTCTGTGTCCGCAGTATTTATCACAGGTAGTTAATCAAGTGCTGTGACAGTCTGTCTTGTTTTGGGGACCTTGTAGGTCTCTCTGATTAATAGCTCGTTGTGGTTAGGAACTGATGGAACTGATTTCTGGTACTGGGAATCACAGGCCAGAGCCAAAAAAAAAAGTTTTTTTTTGTTTTTTTTTTTTCTTTTTTTGGTTTTTCGAGGTAGGGTCTCACTCTAGCCCAGGCTGACCTGGAATTCACTATGGAGTCTCAGGGTGGCCTTGAATTCACAGCAATCCTTCTACCTTTTCCTCCTGAGTGCTAGGATTAAAGGCATGCACCACCACGCCTGGCTTCAAAAACATTTATTTTTAAATATTTTTTTAATTTTTTTTTATTTTAATTTATTTGAGAACGACAGACACAGAGAGAAAGACAGATAGAGGGAGAGAGAGAATGGGTGCGCCAGGGCTTCCAGCCTCTGCAAACGAACTCCAGACGTGTGCGCCCCCTTGTGCATCTGGCTAACGTGGGACCTGGGGAACCGAGCCTCGAACCGGGATCCTTAGGCTTCACAGGCAAGTGCTTAACCACTAAGCCATCTCTCCAGCCTCAAAAACATTTTTTAAGGTTAGGTTCCATCCCACCTCTCCAGGTGCAACCCCCATACTCCTACTGAAGGTTAAATCTATTAGTCTACCTTCAAGGATAAATGTTATTATGGTACAAGTCCATTTTGGGTTTCATTTAGTGTTTATTCCCCCCCCCAATCTCCACTTTCCCTCCCCCCAAGCCCTTCCATCCCTCTTGTCTGGGCCATGAGTTGCCTATCAGGTAGGCCAGCAGCTCCAGCTAATTCAGGTTAGGAACCACTGATGAGTGAGAACATGCCATGTTTGTCTTTCTGTGATTGTGTGTGTACACTGAGTGTGATCTGTTCCAAGTCTATCACTTTTCCTACCAATTTCATTTTATCATGTTTTTCCTTATTGCTGAGTAGAATTCCATCATGTAGTTATACCACAACCTCATTATCCATTCATCCAGTGATGGGCACCTGGGTTGATTCCAGTTCTTAGCTATTATGAATTGAGCACCTGTAAACATGGTTGAGCAAATATCTCTGTAGTGAAGCATGGAACATTTAGAGTAAATGTCCAGTAAGGGAATAACTGGATCTGTTGGTTGCTTTATATTTATCTTTTTCATGAGTCTCCATATTGATTTCCATAGTGGTTGTACAAGTTTACATTCCAACCAACAATGAATGAGGGCTCCATTTGCCCCACATCCTCACCAACATTTGTTGTTTGATTTTGTTTTCATTTGCTAATTTGCTACCTCTGCTCAAAGCCTTCTGGACCTTGTCCTCTGCCCCACTCTCCTATCTCCTTGCCACCCCATTCCATAGTGTTGAAGATGCCCTCCCTGTACGAAATTCTGATGGGAAAGAGCATAGTTCAGAGCCAGTGCATGGTGAAGTGCTGTGTCTGTGACTTAGGATGGCCCAGGGCACCAATGGTCGGAAGAGGCTGGGTTTCTATGGACACCAGAGGTAGCTATAAACACAAAAAGAGGTAGTGGTATTCTAGGAAACATGAACAAACCAGAATGTGATCACATTCCTTGAGTTACTTCCTGTGTTGTCCAACTCACTATGCTGAAAGTAAAGAAGGAAAATGAAAGTCGCTTTCCTTCTCTACCCATCAGAAAGTGGAAAGGCCCAAATGGTTGGTACAATATATGCTCATTGTAAGCTAAAAACAAGTTACTTTGATTTGTTCAATGCTACTATTTTTTACATATGTGGTAAGTTACAACATAATGAAATCATGTCATTCTAATAATTCCACATTGCAAGTGAATATTCATCTTGTTTGCATTTAAAATTGGCTGCCATGGTGGTATACTTCTGTAAGCCCATGCACTTGGGAGGCTGAGGCAGGGCAAGTTCAACATCAGCCTGGGCTACATGGCAAGACCCCTGTCTTTCAATAAATAAATAAACAAATGTGGTATCACTTGACACAGGATGAAAGGTGGAGCTGGTGAGATGGCTCAGCATTAAAAATGTTTGGTGGCAATTATGAGGACCTGAATTTGATCTTTAGCACCCATGTAGAAAGCTAGACATCCATGCCTGTAGCCAGCACTGAGGAGAATGGAGACAGGAGAATGGCGAGGGCTTACTGGTCAGTTTGATTAAAAACAGCAGTTCCAGATTCAGGGAGAGACTGTCTCAAAGAAACAAAGTGGAAGAGCTATAGAGGACATCCAGTGTTCTACTCTGGCTTCCACATGCCTTCTCACTGAGTGCGCACATCTGCAGACACACATGAACACACATAGAAACACACACACACACACATACACACACACACAATAAATGGTAAATCCATGCTGGACACTTAAAGCATTTCTCTACATAGAATCACATTAAATACCAATTATGAAGCTTGTTATCTTGATATGTTTAATGGTATGTTTCCCATGATTTTTGAACAGGGGCTCTATTTTTATTTTGCACTATAATATACAAATTATGTAGCTGGCCCTGTGCTTGTATTGGCTAGAGACTATATTTTGAAGATAGACCTTAATGTACATAAATGTAGATTGCACTATCTCCTGGTGGTTTTTGTGATCTCAGACATTCCTGGAAGCTATACATAACAGAAAGACAAGGCATTATCTTTCTGTAATTATCTTACCAATAATAATGACAGTTTTCAAACTTGGCGTGTGACATTTATGCTCCCATGATTTATCTCTCCTTATCTATGTGATGTGAGCAATAAGTTCCCCCAGAAAAGAATCCAGACTCTACTTTTCTTCCCAATCCCCTGATTCTGAAGGCAGGCATCCTCTTTCCTCTACTGTGGCAGATTCCCAGATTCCCAGTCTGCCTCTACTCAAACTGGAACATATGGCTGTAAACTGAACCCATGCTTGAAAACCTATACCATACAATTAATATTAGCATAGTGTAGCTATGCTCTATTGAATCAGTTAAAAAAAAAAAGCTTGTCCCAGCAAAGGGAAGCATTTAAAAATAATCACAAAATGTCAGTGTAAATATAGATGTATGGCATATTCCCTCCAGATTCCTGTTGCTTATCTAAATCATCAATCACACTTACCCTTCAAAGACTGACCCCATGACTTGTTTGGGGAATTTGATCATAGCTCAGGTTGTTTTACTTCTAGTGTCTTGATCTCTCCCTCCGCTAGTGTTCCCTCTTCTTCACTGGTTCCCTCTTCTTCACTGGTCAATGTCTACAGCATTCTCAAACTTTCCATGGCCCAGGAGGGACATGTGTGTACCAGGAAGAGCCCCAGCCTTGGTTCTGATTGGCTGATCTATCAAAAAAATCTTAATGGAGTCATGCTAGAAGTTGATTACCTTAAATTTATGATAATCTAGCTGGATATAGTGGTGCATGCCTTAAATCCCAGCACTCGGGAGGCAGAGGTAGGAGGATGCGTTAGAGGTCACCCTGAGACTACATAGTGTATTCCAGGTTGGCCTGAGCTAAAGTGAAACCCTGCCTTGGGAAAGAAAAAGAAAAAAATTATGATAATCTGACAAGCAGGAAGTGATGTTGCTGAGGCATTTTGTTTTGTTTCATTTTACTTGTAGTGTTGGAATACAAGGCTTTGTGCATGCTGGAAAAGTGCTCTGCCACTGAACTAGAGTTCCCTGACTTTCCTCATTTTGTATATAAAGAAATGAGCTCCATTGGGAAATGGGGGGGGGGTATGCTCAACATCTAGTTAATGGCAAAGTCTGACCCTTGATTACACTGCACTACATTATGAGACAATTCAGGCAGTTCATGCTTATATGTTTTCTCTCCTTCCAGACACTAACTTTCCACGGGTCAAAAACTGTGTTCTGTCTGTATCACAGCACTTAATTTAGGACCAAGGACAAAAATGTTTTTGATTCTAGAATTAGACAATGCTTCATTCCCTAAAGTAGAATGAGTGCTCAGATAGGAGGGGCAGAGGTTGCATAGGGACAGAGGAACTGAAAAAGGCAAAAACAGGGGATGCAGACTGGGCATTTCAAAGTTATTCTCCTTGTAAGGAGAAGACAAGGAAATGAAATTAGAGAAATGCAACTTGTTGGTTAACATTAGGGTGCATTTTCTATGTAAGAATTAAGATAGAGGGGCTGGAGAGATGGTTCAGCGGTTAAACACTTGCCTGTGAATCCTAAGGACCCTGGTTCGAGGCTCGATTCCCCAGGACCCATGTAAGCCAGGTGCACAAGGTGGCACATGCATCTGGAGTTCATTTGCAGTGGCTGGAGGCCCTGGCATGCCCATTTTCTCTCTCTCCCTCTTTCTTTCTCTGTCTGTCACTCTTAAATAAATAAATAAAGATAAACAAATTTTTTTTAAAAAAAAGAATTAAGCTGGGCATGGTGGCACACGCCTTTAATCCCAGCACTTGGGAGGCAGAGGTAAGAGGATTGCTGTGAGTTCAAGGCCACCCTGAGACTATATAGTGAATTCCAGGTCAGCCTGGGCTAGAGTGAGACCCTACCTCGAAAACCAAAATAATAATAATAATAATTAAGACAGAGGGAACACATTGTTATGCTGAATCTGGCCCACTCGGGGCTGGAGAGTGGCTCAGAAGCTAAGGGTTGCTTGCTTGCTTGAATTCAGTGTGGTGACATGGAGCTGTGGCATGATTGAATATTTTGAGTTTAGTCAAATCCTTCTGAGTCCAGTGCCAAAGTTTAGCTCAAAATGATGTCCTTCTATAATTTTTTTTTGTTTTTTTCTTTTTCAAAGTAAGGTCTCACTCTAGTCCAGGCTGACCTGGAATTCACTATGGAGTCTCAGGGTGGCCTCGAACTCATGGCGATCCTCCTACCTCTGCCTCCCGAGTGCTGGGATTAAAGGCGTGCGTCACCACGCCCGACACTTCTATAATTTTTAATAGGATCATGAATAAGTATATCTAGAATACTCAACTATTAAATATTAGTGGAATAAATGAACAAAACTGTTTATCAATAAAGTAAAAAGCAAGTCATACAATAAAATAGACAATTATTTTAGTTTGCTTTTTATTATGGTGTTTTTATCTTTACAAGGTAAAAATAATATACAAATGTAGCCTAAAAGTTCCAGTCTTATAACTTCTGTATATCAGATGATCTTCATGGCAATCATAAACTTTACTAAATGTATTAAATGTTAAAAAATATGTAAGGTTGCCAGGCGTGGTGGCGCACGCCTTTAATCCCAGCACTTGGGAGGCAGAGGTAGGAGGATCGCCATGAGTTCGAGGCCACCCTGAGACTCCATAGTGAATTCCAGGTCAGCCTGAGCCAGAGTGAGACCCTACCTCGAAAAACCAAAAAAAAAAAAAAGAAAAAAAAAGTATGGCTGACGACTGCAGCTCATTGGTACAGCACTTGCCAAGGATACCCAAGGCCCTGGGTTTGATCACCAGCACTGAGAAAAGCACAACACAACAAAACAAAAATAAAATAAAAACATATGTGTGTGTGTGTGTGTGTGTGTGTGTGTATATATATATATATATACACATTTTATATATATATATATATATATATATATATATATATATATATATATATACACACACACACACACACACACACACACACACACACACACACATATACCTTTCCTCTGTGGATCTACATAGTCAACTCTATCTCCTGTGAGAGAGATGGCATGAATTTAAAAGAGAAATGAAACCTCAAGGAGTATTTAACTTTTAACTCTTACCTAGTTACTTTACCTGAGACATTTGTTTGAATCTGTTCCAAGTTGTCTCTGTTTTTCCATAATTCCTGTGATGTAGGATTTTTTTCTCAGCAAGTGGAGAAACAGAAGGAACCCCCACCACAGAAGAAGCTGGTCACGCAGCAAATTGTAATAAAAATGCCACCAGAGCATCTGCTCTGTCCTTCATCTGTGAGGAGTAGACAGGTGGAAGCCCTAGTCCCAGTCCTGGCTTCCCTCTAGCTGTCCACCTGCCAGAGTTTTTGTATTATAGTTCTTGAAAAAAAATAAAGCAACAACAAAAAACGAAACAAAAACAATAACCTTTAGCTCTCATTAAGTGGAAAAGACCTCAGAGTTGGGAAAGATTAACTTCTACTTTTAATATAATAATCAATTCTGTAATACTGCATATTCATCATTTTGTTTTATAGCACAGCTTACAATTTTTTCTCTTTTGGGTGACTTCTGGGCATCACTACTTTAGTTAAAGGAACTTCTATAAATAGGCCATTGTTGTGAGGGTTGGTTTGTCTGGCTAGGTGACACGCTCAGCTTACTGTTTGTGTAACTGCAGGTGTTAGAAACTAAGCTTTCATGTGGTATTCTTGTCCTGGCCTCCCTAGAGACTGTCCAAGTGGTGTCTGGGGACTTATTAAAGCATTATTTTAGTTGTGTTCCAAGTCCTCACACAGCAGCCCTATTGATGTAGTGGTGAGTAGGGACAGTGTCCTGTGGGCCGACGTGTAGGTCTCAGTGTTTCTGTGATGTGAGCCTTGTGACCCTGAGCTGTGGCCTTTACAAAGGCCTCTTCGTTTGTTTGGTGCCGCCCCCACCCACTTAGTGGGCTGGTAGTTGGGTGTCTTCCTTCCCTCAGGTTCCTTAGGTACTCCTTTATCTTGAGGACAGACCTCATTGAAGAACAAAATGTTCTGGAATATTTAGAAATAACAGCTAGGTATGATGGCACATATCTGTGGTCCCAGCATTAGTAGTCTGAGGCAGGAGGATGAAGAATTTAAGGTCAGCTATAGTACTATATAGTAAGACCCTACTTCAAAGCAAAGCCTAAAAGTAAGTGAGTGAATGAAAGAATAAATAAATAAATGAAAATGAAATGGCCTGGCATGGTGGTGGTGCTGCATGCCTTTAATCCCAGCACTTGGGAGACAGAGGTGAGTTCGAGGCCACCCTGAGACTACAGGTCAGTCTGGACTAGAGTGAGACCCTACCTCGAAAAACAAAAACAAAAACAAAAGAAAGAAAAGAAAATAGCTTTACTCCCTGCAGAAAGCACTGGAAATGTTTCTCTGATCTTCACTGTGAGCCTCAAGTATAGCCTCAGGGGATAAAACTCAAGGATGTGGGTTCCTTTCTATAACTGCCTCAAATTTGTTTATTAGTTTAGCAGTACCAAGGTTCATCTCAGGGCTTTTTACACATGCTAGTGAAGCATCTACCATTGAACTACATCCCTAGTCATTTTTACTTACTTTTTAAATTTGTTTAATTTCTATTTGTTTATTTGAGATAAAGAGGGAGAGAGAGAATGAGAGAGAGAAAGGGAGGGAGAGAGAATTGGTGCACCAGGGCCTCTAGCCACTGCAAATGACCTTCAGATGCATGTGCCACCTTGTGCATTTGGCTTACGTGGGTCCTGGGGAATTGAACCTAGGTACTTTGGCTTTGCAGGCATGTGCTTTAACTGCTAAGCCATCTCTCTACCCCCATTTTTACTTGTGTTTTTACCAGAAGAATATATAAAATGTATTACATGCCTCAGGCATGAGAGCCTTAGGATCAGAGATGGCCAAGACAGCTGACATTTATATAGGGTTTGAGATTATGGGGCAAAGGGAAAATGTCCAGTCTGAAGATAGCTGGGGGAGGATGCGTTCAGTAACGTAGGCTTGATTGGTGATGTGAGAAAGTCTTCCAGGGAGCAGTCACCTGTGACAGCTCTGTGGGGAGCTGAATCCTTACTTGCCCTCTTCCTGTGGACAGATCCCTCTGAGCTGGGCAGGTGTGTGATTCTTCTCTAACGTCATCCCATGTATCACTTGAATCTCTGCGTTCTCTGTGGGGCAAAGACAGAGGCTGACAAGCTTGCACGTTTGATTTCACAGGAGGGCTTGCGCCTACCAGGACTCCTGCTGCTCTGGACAGCCACATGGGTGTACTCCATATTTTTCTGCTCCTAGAAGAGCCAGAAGTGTATCTTTGTCTCTGCCTATAATTTTGAGCTTTCACACTTGTGCACACTGAACCCATAGCTGTTGGTTAGTAGTGAAGGTTTTCCTACCCAGGTATGAGTTCTGCCCCCTGAGTTGCTATTCTGCTAAACCGTGACTCTGCACTGCTCACCAGCCTCTCCAGTTTCAGGGACAGCTGCTTGCTGAACGGCCTCAGTTCTATAATAGAAGTATTTTGTTTTGTTTTGTTTTTTTGTGGACAGAAGAGATAAATCCCAAAATCCTGTTCCTGACCAGATGCTAGAAGCCCATTTAACTCAAGCTTTGGAAATTGAATTTCCAAAATAGGCACTCACACATTTGGTAGAGAAACAAGGGCCAGAGGAGTCTGGTAATATAAGTACCATGCAATGATCTTTTTAACATACCAAGGGTGAGGTGGAGGCCCAAACACCCAGAGACAGGTCTTGAATCCCTATAGGGCTTCAACTGCTGAACACACACCTTTGCTCATCTATGTGATGTGGTGACAGACTGAATTGCTACAGTCACTGGATCTAGTATAGAACTTACCAAATGGAGACGAAGAAGTGTCCAAGAGAGATGGCCCAGTTTGCCATGTTCCAGCACTGCCTTTGCAATTCTTGTCCATATGGGGAAAATAAAAAGGCTTACAAAAGCAGGAAAACACATTGATTGAGTAAAGGTGGAAGGTTAGACTATGTTACTGTGTGTGACAGGATGCCTGACCAAAACAACTCGAAGAAAGATTTCTTTTGGCTCTGGTTTTGTAGGGTGCAGCTCCTGGACACTGGGCTCTATGTTTTGGGCAGAGCATCATGGTAGCAGAAACGTGTGACAGAGGCTGTTTACTTCGTGGTGGACAAGCAGTGGAGAGAAAGAAAAGAACCAGGGACAAGGTAACCTGAAGGACCCACATCTCCTTTCTTCAGCCAGGCACCACCTCCTACATTTTCCAGAACCACTCAACATAGTGTCATAGGCTGGGGATTTAATGCAGCTCCTGTGGGGGACATTTCATATTCAAATTAAAATGGAAAGTCAGTACGTTTTTATTTAGAAAACAATTTCAAATCCTCTTGTACATGCACAGAGTTCACAGAATGCTATCAACCCAGACCAACCATTCACCTCATCCAAAGTTGTACCTTAGCAGTTGTCCTTGACATTGAACCCAATAGCAATGAGACTTCTTCTGAAATACCAAGTCTTTCACCACACTCCTAATGTCAGACACTGCGGGACTGAGGTGACACCCTATGCGTAGAGACTGGCCCAGACTTTCCCAAGAGCCCAGCTTCTCCTGCTACTAGTTTTTTGTGGTCCTGTGTATAGGCTCCATTCCTGCAAGCAGCCTTTGTTGCACCACCCCAGGATCTTTAAATTTAGGGCAGTATCTCACAGTAAGAAAATGATCATAGTTTTAGGGGACTTTCAACTAGAAGTTCCTTTAGCCCTGGAAGTCCAAGCTGAAATTAGCTTGTTATTTTCTCGATGTCATAGAATAGGACTGACTCCCCTTCCTTCCTTCCTTCCTCCTTTCCTCCCTTCTTTCCTTTTCCTTTCCTCCCTCCCTCCTTCCCTCTTTCCCTCCCTTCCTTCATCCCTTCTTTCCAGTTCCTAATAGTCTCTGTCTCCAACTTGCTATGTAGCCCAGGCTGCCCTTGAACTTTTAATTTCTCTGAATTAGTCTCCCAAGTGCTGGATTACAGATGTGGCCCAACATGCAAAGCTAGATTGGATCGAGAGAAGCCAAGGAACTATTTAGAAACTTCTGTCCCTGCAGCTGCCTTCAAACCTGTGTCCTGAGCACCAGACCCCATTCCTTCCCTGTGTTAGGGGCAGTGTTGATTACCACTCAGCATAGAGGACATGGCAGCTCTTCAATGTGGGCAGAGTGTAGGCGACGGACAGAAGGGGGCAATATCCCTGTGTGGTGGTTCCAATTCTATCTGCATTACTTACTTCAGGTAATTTTTGTTTATCATGGGGTTATTTACCAAGCTATTTATTATTGTCTCCTATGCCTGGCTGGAAGAGATTCAAATTTGACTTTTTTCAAGGAAATACTATGCTGGTGATCTTGCAGGTGGTACATTGGTTATCTGTCGCTTCACAACAAATTATCCCAAATCTTAAGGGATTAAGATGAGAAATGCCTTTTATTTTCAGTATATGAGTTAAGCATCAGCTGCCTAGCTGGCTTGGTCTTTTTTGAGGCTCAATGCAAGGTTTGGCTAGGGTTCCAGACACCTCAAAGCATAGCTTGGGGAGTCTCCATCTGTTTCCAAATTTACTCATGTGGTTTTGGCAAGCCTTGGGTCTTCTCTGGCTGTTGTCCTGGAGAGCAGTTCCTTGTTATGTGGGGTTCTCTGTGGGGAAGCTCTCAATATGGCAGCTGGCATCTTTCAGAGAGGAAGGAAGAGAAAGGGAGAAAGAGAGAAAGAGAGAGAGAGCAACAAGAAAGAGAGAGAGCAACAAAGTTACTGTTGTTTAATAAGCTAATTTTAGAAGTGACATTTTGTCTCTTTTGCTGTGTTCTGTTTGTGAGAAGTGAGTCACTAGGTCCAGCCTACACCCAGGAAGAAATTGCACATGGATATGAATACCAGGAGGCAGGGATCGTTGTTCAAGGATCAGGATCAAGATTGCTTATCACATGTGGGTAATGATTTTTAACTTTTTTATTAACAACTTTCATAATTATAGACAATAAACTATGACATTTCCCTCCCTTCCCTCACTTTCCCCTTCACAAATCCACTTTCCATCATATGCACTCCCCCTCTCAGTTGGTCTCTATTTCATCTTGATATCATCATCTTTTCCTCCTGTTATGAGGGTCTTGTGTAGCTACTAATACCAGGTACTGGTAATATTCGGGCTACTTTTTGTCTAGAACATTGCATTGCAAGTTTTCCTACCCTTCCTTCAGCTCTTACAATCTTCCCGCCACCTCTTCTTCAATGGACCCTGAGCCTTGGAAGGTGTGATAGAGATGCTTCAGTGGTGAACACTCCTCTGTGCTTACATGGCAGTTTGGTGAGCATAATATATGCATTTAGCCAGACACCAGCAGGCATTATACCCCTGGTGCTCATGATCTCCTCCATCATAGGCTTTTGACTAGGTGTTCAATATCAGGGTTGTATTCCCTCTTGTGGAGCGGGCTTCCAGTTCAGTTAGAGAATGGTTAGTTTCCCCCACAACAGACATACCAGTAGTACATCTGTTGGCTCATTTGGCCTGGCTGGCCGAATTTTAGGCTTGCAGTGTCCACTGTTGAGTATCTCCACTGATGACTTCTCTTTCCCATAGGATTGCATGCAGCATAGCTTTTTACCAGTTTTCTGTAAACTGATAAAAACCATAGCTGGTCAACACGGAAGAGGTTTTCAGCTCAGTTCCAGCAGGATTTTGCAGTGACCTTGCAGCCCAAGCATGTGGAGCATTCAGCAATAGGGTCTTATCATCTATTCCTGGTGGGAAACCAAGAGCTTTGGCAATAACTTGTAATGTTTTGTGGGCATCAGGTAATAATTTTTTGTGTATGTTTCCTGTTCCAATACAGAATCACAGGGATCTTTTATGAAACACTATTCAGGCTCCTGTTTGGGGAAGTGGATTTAGCTGGATGATCTTAGAGAAAAGTGGAAGTCTCTGGAGATGAGGCTCTCTGAGTAAGAGCTGTCCAAGGTTAGTAGTAGATACAGGGACTTCAGAAAAGCCTAACCATCAATTTCTAGCACTGATGTATTGTGTACATTTGTGTGTTTGGTGACACTATGTGCCTAACACCATTGTGTCTGGTAAAGATGCCAGTTCTTGTAAATAGCATGACTTTGTGAAGCCACCTGCCTTTTCTTGGACCATGTGGTCTTGAGCAATGAATATCATAGTCATAACTACAATTTACCAAAGACCAAAATTTCCTAGGCAGTGTTAGACAGATTATAGTACTAAGGAGTAGAAGAGTCCCTAGTAATGCCAGTATTTAGTGTTGTAATCCTAGTAAATGGCTATATCTTAGTCCATTGTGTTGCTATAACAATATTATTGCAGTGGGAAGTTTATAAACAATAGAACTTTATTTCTTCAGGCATGAGAGCACAGATGCATAATTTCAGTACGTGGGAAACTGAGGCAGGAGGATCACAAATTCAAAGCTAGCCTGGGCTGTTAAGAAGAGCCTACAAAAAATGGAAGAGGAGATGGAGAGATTGCTCAGTGGTTAAGGTGCATGTCTGCGAAGATTAAGGCCTCATGTTTGATTACCCACTACCCACATAAGCCAGATGCACAAGGTGGTGCATGTGTCTGGAGTTCATTTTCAGTGGCTAGAGACCCTGGCATGCTCATTCTCTTTCTCAAATGAATAAATAAATAATTTTTTTTAATGGATGAAAAGAAAAAACGCAAAAGCAAAAGGAAACATACTGACTAGTGCAATGGAAAAGTCAGGCTTCACAGCTGATTACAGGACTCAACTTTTTTCTTCTCTTCTGTGTCTGCCGCTTTTTATTTATTTATTTTGTTTTTGTTTTTCAAGGTAGGGTGTCAGTCTAGCTCAGGCTGAGCTGGAATTCACTATTTAGTCTCAGGGTAGCCTCAAACTCACAGTGATCTTTCTCTTCCTCTGCCTCCCAAGGGCTGGGATTAAAGGTGTGTGTCACCATGCCCGGCTTGCCTCTTTGTTTTTAACTGTTGGTTCTACTAGAGTATTTGTCAGCAACTTCACACTAGAGCCTTCCAGATTCAATTGCCCTTGTGAACATGGTAGCTCTAATAAAGGCCCTAAATAAGCTATTTGTGTCTTTGGAGCTCCAGTTGAGCCACCATCCTTCTCTCAGTCTATCACTGATAAATGGGATAGCCTCTTTGCCCTGGCCTAGGAGGCACCCCATTTGAACAGCAAGGGTTATTATGGAAACAACTCCATCCATACATGAATTACATTGAAGAATGGAGGTAATTGCCCTAGATATAAATATGGTTCATTACAGATACAATTGGTTCTCATAAGGAGAATGATAATTCCAACCATTACAATTTATTGTTGTATTGATTAGTACTTGATTCACAAATAGGCCTTTATTCACAAATAATTCATGCAAAAAGTTCCTGATCTATGAGCCTGTATACTTAGCTATCTCTCACTATTCTGTTCTTCTAATTAGTAACATATTTCTTAATTTAATTAACAAATGAGGTAAATAAATCTGATATGTACTCAAGTCATTGTGTATGACAGTCATGTTTTTAACTTCTTAAAAATTGTATTTTAGAAAGTGAGGAAGTTGTTTATTCCTTTTACTTATGACTCTCCTTTTCTTTTACAAGCCACTTGATAGTATTGAACTTCAAAAATCTCATAGTTTAAATTTTATTAACTTTTTTTTTAGTTTTAGAGATAGAGAAAGAGGGAAGAATTGGTGTGCCAGGGCCTCACCACTGTAATCAAACTCCAGATGTTTGTGCCACCTAGTGAGCATGTGTGACCTTGCACTTTCCTCACCTTTGTGCATGTGGCTTACATGGGATCTGGAGAGTTGAATGGGTCCTTAGGCTTCACAGGCAAGTGCCTTAACTGCTAAACCATCTCTCCGGCCCAAATTTTCGAAATATTTTAAACAACTTGCCTTCCAGGTTAATCAGGCTCTGTGAAAGTGCCTTCTCTATCCAGTCCCTGGCCAGCTTCCCTGAGATGCCATGTGAGATGGAGACAAGCCATTCCTCCTGAGTTCTTCCTGATTGACTTGTAGACTAAGAACATGCTACATCAATGGGATTTCCTTAAGCCACTTGCATTTGGAGCCATATGAAAATAACAAGGAATGCATGATATAAATGGAATTTCCTTATATACATTTTGGACTTAATTTTTTTCAATTTTTATTTATTTAGTATTTTAACATTGGCAACCTCCATACATATACAAAGTATACTCTGATCAAAGCCCTATTACCCCTTTCATTACGCCCCTTCTTTCAAACTAATTTCTCTTCTATTTTGATGTCAGCAGGGCTTTCTTTCTTTTCTTTCTTTCTTTTTTTTTTTTTTTTTTTTGCCTTCTTCCTCATCCATGACAACATATTGATGAGTGCCCAATATTATGTAGGTCTTGTGAAGGTATGACATTTATTATGAGGTCATGTATGTACCTGCCCTTTTGTGTCTTGAAGACAACATTCTAAGCACTTATCTCCATCCTTTGCCTGTTAAATTCTTATCATCATCTCTTCTGCAGTAATCCCTGAGCCTTGGAAAAGTATAGTAGACAGAGATGTCTCATCAATGCTGATAACTCAACTGTCATTTCTTCTCTGCTCTAAAGGGAATTTTGTGTCTTTATAGTAGTCATGGCTATCTGAAAAGAGAAGCTTCTCTAATCAATAGTAAGAATAGCACTAATATAGTGGCATAAATATGAAGATTTAGAAGGTAATTTGGTAGGCGTAACATGTCCACTTAGCCAAATAGTAGTAATTTCTCCCCTGGGGCTTATAACCATCCTGCCATAGGCTTGTGACTAGATTTTCAATATTAGGGCTGAATTCTATCCCATGGAGCAAGCCTCTAAACCAATCAGAGAGGAGCTGATTATCCCCATAACAATCATGTCACCATTCCACTAGTGGGCACATCTTTCTTGGCTGGCCAGTTGTATAGCTTGCAGAGTACAATGCTGGTTAAGAGTATTAATAATTATTCAGAATTTTTTATAACAAATGCATTATATCTATTTTTCAAGGTATATGCAAATTGGGTAGATTATAATTCAAAACATAGCAAGAGTTTCTGTTTGGTTCCATTTCTTTTTTTTAATTTTTTTGTTGTTCATTTTAATTTATTTTTATTTTTTTGAGAGTGACAGAGAGAGAAAGAGGCAGAGAAAGAGAGAGAGAGAATGGGTGTGCCAGGGCCTCCAGCCACTGCAGATGAATTCCAGATGCATGCACCTCCTTGTGCATCTGGCTAATGTGGGTCCTGGGGAATTGAACCTCGAACTGGGGTCCTTAGGCTTCACAGGCAAGCACTTAACCACTAAGCCATCTCTCCAGCCCTGTTTCCATTCCTTGGCATCTATAGCAGACAGCTTCAGGTTTGCTGAGATGAACTTCCAGACCAGGCACAGTTGTGGAAGAAGAGATTTATTGAAGCTTATAGACCAGGGAAAGTTTCATAATGGCAGAAAGAGCTGGCCTGTTTTCACAGGACCAAACACACAGAGAGAAGCACAGCCTAAAACTCAAAAGCCACACAGCACAGCACAGTTCAGGAACTCCCACTAGGCACACTTTTTATATCTTTAGATTGAAATCTCAAACCCACCGCCACACCTCAAGATCCGCCCAGTGACACTGCCTCCAGCCAGGTGGCTGCAGATGCAAACTACAAACTAATAAAACACTGAATATATTGGGAGCCATCTACTCAAACTACCACAATACCCTAAGTGATTTCCATTTCAAAGTCATATAGTGGTCAAAGATGTTTCTTGATCCACTATGGCAATGACAGTAACTTGATCCCTTTGGTCATTTTATACAGTGGTGAATAGGGGCCAGAGGGAAAATGGGAACTGTTTGTGAATTATAAAGACAGCATATCTCTTAAGTGCTGAATTTTGTGCCATTTTATTTTCTTTGCTGATGGTTCCTTCTCCAAACCTGAGGACAGTGGGTTGGCTCAGAATTGGTATTTGAAGAAAGTCTTTTCCACATTGTTTATTTTATGGATAAGCTACCTCCACTTACTGGAAACATTGGGGAATGACTCTGTCTTTGTCTTCAGTGTTAATTAGTTATTTCTGTGTTTATTGGTGGATCTTGGGAAGAGAATATTCCATGTGACTTCAGAGAGTACTGAGTTTGGGTGGCTGGCCTTTGGTGTCCGTCCCCTTCCCAAAGGAGTTCCAAAGTATTCCTGTTTTCTTTTACATGAAGAAAAATGGGAACAAATCAGTTGTTCAACTGTACCTTTTATTTTTTTCTCATTGTGGCTACAAACACACTGAAGTAACAATTCTATAAACCAGAATCTAGAGCTTTCTGTGCATACCAGTATCAACGAGAAGAAAAAGTGAGGTACACAGCTCTTCACTATGGCCATGCTTCCTACCACAGAAGGATCCTTACCCCCATCATCCTTGGGGGAGGGGATGAGGCAGGGAGCAGAACTGCCTGGGTCAGAACTGCTGTCCTTGGCCATAACTCAAAGAAACACAACTGGCTGAGCTGCGTGTGCTCCATCGTCCAGAGGCCATGCACATGTATTTAGGAGCTAGGGTTCCCCTTGTGGCCTCTGATTCTCAGAGCACCTCAACACAAAAAAGAAGCAGAGAAATGAAATGACTGGGTCTGTTGCTAAGAACAGTTGTTGGTTCGGTGCTAAGGGTGCAGGAAGGGTACTTGGTAGTCAATGGGCACTTGTGGCCTGGGATAACTTACAAAGTGGCAAGTGTATTAACAATTCAAGTTATCAAACTGAAAACCTCAAACAAATCAGTTTAAAAAAAGACTATTTCTTTTAAAAAATATTTATTTTCAAGGGCAAAGACACAGATTATGAATATGGACACACCAGGGCCTCCAGCAACTGAAAAACTCCAGATAGATACATGTGCTACCCTTGGCATCTGGCTTTATGTGGGCACTGCTGGATCTAACCTAGGTCATAAAGCTTTGCAGGCAAGAACCTTAACCACTGAGCCTCTTCTAGCCCTCCCCAAATAATGATTATTTCAACTGAAAAATGAATAAAGAACAAAAGGCACTCAAAATAAATATATAACCAGGCATGGTGACACACTTCTTTAATCCTAGCATTCAGAAGGCAGAGGTAGGAGGATTGCTGTGAATTTGAGGTGAGCCTTAAACTACATAGTGAATTCCAGGTTAGCCTGGACTAGAGTGAGATACTACCTCAAGAAAACAAAACACAACAATTATATACATAGATAGATAGATAGATAGATAGATAGATAGATAGATAGATAGATATAGATATAGATATATATAGATATATAGTGCTTAGTTTTACTAGTTTTGAGAAAACACAAAATTTAAAAAAAATTGTGTGTGTGTTGTTTACCTTTCAGAATGATCAAGATCAAAAAGCTTTCAGAGCCAAATGTTGGTGAGTTCAGGTAAAGATCCCCTCTATGATCAAACTGCAGCCAGGCTCTTCTGACCATGAGGGCCTCCTCCTCCTTATGCTGCAAATTATAGTCTTTGCAGCCCAAATGACACAAACACTAATCAAGTTTCCAGCACCTCACGCTACTCCCCAGAATGACCTCAGTGCCTGCCTGAGGAAGCTCAAGGCTGCCAAGGGAATAGTCTGCCATACAGGCATGAGCACCCTCTCACTGAGCGCTCACTAAAGGGCATACAGTTGTGACTCCTCCTCCAGCCCTAAACAATGTCTATGTATTGCTATGGCTCAGGATCATTTTGGGGTGTTTCTAGAAAGTTATTTAAAAAGATTTTTAAATATGTTAAGACATAAGAACATAAGCTGTACATGATATCTTTCTATAAGTATAAGTGGTTTTTGTAGACATATACCCAGAAAATTTCCCTAAATCGTTTGAACGTGGTGTTATGATTGAGTTGTGGGTTTGGATGGCTTTTACCTTCACTTTTTTCTTCCTGTTTTGATTTTGTCTGTCTGTTTTTCTAAGACTTGATGATTAGCTGCTGTAGTCCAATTGGTGAGCTCTAGGTTCATGGAGAGATGCTGTCTCAGAAAATATGGTGGAAAGCAATTGAGCAAGACACTCAGGCCTCCATGTGCACACATACACGTATGCATGCATGCCCCACACATGCATGCCCATATTACATTATCAACATGCATATACACACATGCAAAACACACAAAGGTATTTTTAAAAGATTTTATTTATTTATTTATTTGAGAGTGACAGAGAGAGAAAGAGGCAGATACAGAGAGAGAGAGAGAGAACGGGCGGGCCAGGGCCTCCAGCCACTGCAAATGAACTCCAGACACGTGCGCCCCCTTGTGCATCTGGCTAACATGGGTCCTGGGGAATTGAGCCTCGAATGGGGGTCCTTAGGCTTCACAGGCAAGCGCTTAACCACTATGCCATCTCTCCAGCCCACACAAAGGTATTTTTAAAGAAAACTTTGGGCAACCAGTATGAGTTTTGGTCTTAGTCTGGCTCAGGCTGATCTGGAATTCTCTATGTAGTCTCCAGGTGGCTTTGAACTCAAGGCGATCCTCCTATCTCTGTCTCCCTAGTGCTGGGAATAAAGGCATACACCACCACACCTAGCTTGAAAATCATTTTTATAAAGATAAAATAATTTCAAACATAAAGTAGGGAAATGTCTTTTATATTGGAAATCTCTGGAAATCATTTTTCTGTTGAGGCTTACTACACAAAGGTATTAATCAGTGTCAGAACTTCCGCCAGTCCAATGAAAAGAAGGCCAGTTTTCCTCAGTGGCACTGCTGAGAAGAAACTGACCTTCTCCTAGTGCTGAATAGATGAGCTCTGGAACCCAAGTTCCAGAGTGTGGTAGTAACCCTCCAGAGATACTGCTTCAAAATGAAATCATTTGTAGAAGTTAAACCAAGTGTTGATCATGGTCTTTTATTAAAATGAGTTGAATTTTCATTTGACTTAAATTAACTTTGAGTTGGGTTTTATCACTTGATTCCTGAAAGGATTTGATTATTAAGTGTTCCCTTGTAGGACGTTTTTCCATAGCCTTCTAACTTGGTGTTTTGACCCCTTGTGGCACTGAGCCTGGTCTTCTAAGGCCGACCTCACTCTGCCACGGGCTCTCTGCTGTGAGTCCGTCTTCTCCTGCGTCCTACAGAGTTACTGCACTGCGGCCACAACGGCCATTTCTCACGTGCGGATCTCAAAGCCTACGGGAATTCAAGATGATTCCTGCTCGTAAAATAAACCAGGAGTTCTAATATTTACGGTTCAGAACTTTTTTTTTTTGGTTCAGAACTTTGGCAGAAAGAATACTATCAATATCTACCTTCGAGTTCGATCGGCGCCAGTCACCATCACCGCGACCAGCAGCAGCGAGGCGAGGCCCAGCAGCCGCCGCCGCCCCCCGCCGCCCCCCGCCGCCCTCAGCGCGGCCGACACCAAGCCGGGCACCCCGGGCGGGCTCACGTCGGTGGCGCCTGCCAGCGGGGACAACAAGGTCATCGCAAGGAAGGTTTTGGGAACAGTAAAATGGTTCAATGTCAGGGATGGATATGGTTTCATCAACAGGAAGATGTATTTGCACACCAGACTGCCACAAAGAAGAGTAACCCCAGGAAGCACCTTGGCAGTGCAGGGGATGGAGAGACTGCAGTCTGATGTTGAAGGAGAAAAGGTGCGGAGGCGGCAATGCTGCAGGCCCCGGTGGAGGTCCAGGTCATCGCAGTAAACGTGCAGCAGACCGTAACCACTGTAGACGCTGTCCACGTGGTAGGGGGCTTCCACGCAATTACCAGAATTACCAGAATAGTGAGAGTGGGGTAAAGAATGAGGGATGGAGAGCGCTCCTGAAGGACAGGCCCAACGACGCTGGCCCTTCCGCGGGCCAGGCTCCCACCTGACCACATGAGAGGCCCTATGCGCGCAGACCACAGTCTTCCAGCCTCCTGTGCAGGGAGAAGTGATGGAGGGTGCTGACAACCAGGGTGCAGGAAAGTAAGGCAGGCCTGTGGGACAGAATATGTATCGCGGTTATAGACCACGATTCCGCAGGGTTCCTCCTTCCCAAAGACAGCTCAGAGAGGATGGCAATGAGGAGGACAAGGAAAATCGAGGAGATGACACCCCAAGTCAGCAGCCACCTCAACGTCGGTACCGCCGCAACTTCAATTACCAAGGCAAGTGCCCAGAGAACCCTAAACCAGAAGATGGCAAAGAGACAAAAGCAGCCGATCCACCAGCTGAAAATTCGTCCGCTCCCGAGGCTGAGCAGGGCGGGGCTGAGTAAATGCCGGCTTATCATCTTTACCATCATCCCTTCTAGTCATCCAACAAGAAGAAATGAATATGAAATTCCAGCAATAAGAAATGAACAAAAGATTGGAGCTGAAGACCTTAAGTGCTTGCTTTTTGTCCATTGACCAGATAAACTAGAACTATCTGCATTGACTAAGCATCATGGAGTTTTTATTATTTTTACCTAAAGATGTCTCTTTTTGGTAATGACAAACGTGTTTTTTTAAAAAGCTTGGTTTTTCTCAATATACCTTTAAAGGTTTTTAAATGGTTTCACATCTGGTCAAGTTGAGATTTTTAAGAACTTCACTTTTAATTTGTAATAAAAAGTTTACAACTTGATTTTTTCCAAAAAAAAGTCCACAAACTGCAAGCAAGCACCTGTTAATAAAGGTCTTAAATATTGAAAAAAAAATCTATCTTCTATTATTCTGGCCACAGAATTAACTTCCATAAGGTCTTTGCTTCTTGGCTGTGAAGGCAGTAGATGGTGGGAGTAGATGGCATTTACAGCTTCAGTTTGTCTGGAGCCTAGTGGATTTGGACACTAAATGGCAGAAAAGGAAGGACTATTCAATGAGACACATATAGCATGAGATTATATGTATATATATGTATGTATTATAATAAAGACCTGGTTGTTGAAAAGTATGCTTTGTGGAGAGTTACCACAACTCCAGGGCTTACTTTATTGCCTGAGGCATTTGTATCAGTTTTGTTTTCAGGCTATAGGACTGGCGTGCATCCTTCTTTAGGTACCAAAGGCAGGATGGGAAATGTCAATGTGGACTAATGAGGTTGAGAATATTGATGCAGAAATAAAGATTGGAGTGTGTACATGTGTGTTTGTGAATATTCTCTAGCTTGGCTTACCAACAGTTCTAGGAGCAGTGACTTCTTGGTTAGCAATGAGAACATCCCAATAGAGCTCTAGAAAGAAATGGGTGAGTCCCAGTCTGAGGTTGGGGAAAATTACAGTTGCACCTGGACTATCATGTGACAGAGTGAAGGACTGCTCAAAGATAAGTGAGGTTTTACCAAAGCTCACAGAAGCCAGACTGAAGTTGATAGATTAGGACAATCTGAAGACAAAAATATATAATCCCACTAACAATTTATTGGATAAAGTAGGATTCTACAAGTTCATGCTAATATAAATAAATTAAGAAATTAAAATTGATGGGCAACAGGCTATCTACATATACACAGACCACTTTCTTAATAAAATATTAATTTCAAAATCTAGCTACTTTTCCCAGTGGGGAAAGCCTTGTCAAATTTACCTTAATCACCTGTTCAAAGTAAGCATCAACAGGGTACAGCGAGAAAAATCATAAATCAGTTCTGAAGAACTACTTCTAAAGATGAATAACTTTAATCTAACAGCCAAATCCAAGTCAGGGGACACTGGATGGAATAACTATGAGTAACATTCATAAGTGTCAAGGGTGTGGAAATCATGGAAAGACTGAAGAGTTATGCCAGGCTAAAGGAAGCCAAACAGATGTGACAACTAAGTTGAAATGTGATTGGGCCAGATCTTTTGGCTACAAAGAACATTTATTGAGGACTAGATGGTTGTAATGTTCCATTGTTAATTTCCTGGTTTTCATAGATGAAAAGAATGCCTTTACAGGAAATATACACTAAATATTTGCAGGTGGTGAGGCATTCTGTAAACAATCCATTCATAAATGTCTTCCTTCTCTCCCCCCCCACCCCGCCTTCCCCCTTTTCTCCTTCTCATCTTCCTTTGCTCCTTTGCTACTGGGAATTGAACCTAGGGTCTCTGATATGTCCCATGTTCCTAAGTTACACTTGCAGCTCTGTTGTTGCATGTTTGGGATTGTCATTAAATAGAAACTAAAACTAAGATGCAAACAACAATGATAAGAGACTTAGTTTAGAAGGTGCTAGGGAGGAGTATGGTAGGGGTTGGAGTAATATGGAGGCCAGAGTTAAAGCAATTTGTCTATTTGGATGAGGCACAAGGAGGAAATGAGATGCTGACATAGTGGACAGAAACCAAAGGTGGAGCTAGGAATGGACTTCGACATGTTGGCAGATGAACAGAGAAAGGCTGGCTGAGTGGGAGGGTGAAGGGAAGAGAACTTTTAAAAAATACTCTTCTGTATTAAACTCTGTGAAGGGGCTGGAGAGATGGCTTAGCGGTTAAGCACTTGCCTGTCAAGCCCAAGGACCCTGGTTCGAGGCTAGATTCCCCAGGACCCATGTTAGCCAAATGCACAATGGGCACATGTGTCTGGAGTTCCTTTCCAGGGGCTAGAGGCTCTGGCGTGCCCATTCTCTATCTATTCTCTGCCTCTTTCTCTCTCTGTCGCTCTCAAATAAATAAATAAAAAACAAAAATTTAAAGGCTGTGAAGGACATTTAGCAGCCATTTAATCATTACATAAATGTGGCAGATAAATATTTGACCCAATTTTTTAAAATGGGGAAACTCAGGTTCAAAGTTAAGCAATTATTCAAAAAAAAAATACAGCTAGGAAGCAGAATCAGGGGTTCAACCCCAATATACATGGTAGGGAAACAGTCTCATCAGCTCAGGTGTAAGACAGTTTTAGTTTAGTGGTTTTTTTTTTTTTTTTCTTCCCCTTGGAGATTAGAAAGGACATAGACACTTAGAAGGGAAGGTATTGTTTAATACTGAGACTGAAAGCCAGGTTGGGAATAGTCAGTTGAAGTCTTGGGGAGACAGAAGGAAAACCAAGGGAAAGAGAAACATGGAGAAGCACCTTCGTTACCAATATGAACAAAGAGGAGCTTAAAGAGAAATTCAGCACAAGATAGGCTTTTAGGGTGGCCTTCAACACACACCTCCTGGCATTTGCTGCTGGTATAATTGTCTCCCACTGAGTGGTCTGAGTGACTTGCTAATAACAATAAAACAAAAGCTAGGGTTGTCATATCTGTGATGACATTATAAATAATGTACCTGCCATCTTACTAGTTTATTCTGTCCATCTCTCTCCCTTTCTCTTCTCTCTCTCATACAAGTTGCTACATTGTATAGCAGCTTCACACAAGCAGCAAGGAATTAGGCCTGCAGTCCTACATCCATCAATAAAATAAACCCTACCAAAAGCCAGGAAAGGGAGCTTTGGAGCGGATTCTGTCCAATACCTTGATGGAAACTTATTAGAGATCCTGGGACAACACCTTGATTGTACCTGTGAGAGATTCTGCTAGTGTACACAGCTTTCTGTCCCACAGGGACTGAGTGTAAGTATAAATTACCAGGTTATAGAACAGAGTAGATCTTCAATATCCAGGGACTCCATTCTGACAAGTCCATTTACTAGTATTTATTTATATCCCTTAAATCAATACTCAATGGCACTTTCATGGGTCATTTCTGGACATGGACAGAGTGAAAAATGTGTGTCGCCTGAGTTACATGCCCCATCTGGGGTTAAACAGGTGAGTTATGCCTTTTTTTTTTTTTTTTTTTTTTTTTTTTTGGTTTTCCAAGGTAGGGTCTCACTCTGGTTTAGGCTGACCTGGAATTTACTATGTAGTCTCAGGGTGACCTTGAACTCACAGTGATCCTCCTACCTCTGCCTCCCGAGTGCTGAGATTAAAGGCTTGCACCACCATACCTGGCTGAGCTATGCCTTCTTGTTTTAGCTTTCATGTGTATATATGAGGCCCCTTCCAATCTAGCTTGATGTGTTTTTTTCTCCTTTTTGTGCTTTTTGATGATTTTACTGTTTAAAATGACCCACCAGTTTAGTGATAAAGTGATACCTATTAAATATAAGAGGGCTATGACATGTCTTTATAATATATTTTTTAAATTTTTGCCTGTGGTTCTGCTTTGGTGCTGTACATTGAACCCAGGGTTTTTTGTTTGTTTGGTTTTGTTTTTGTTTTTCAAGGTAGGGTCTCACTGTAGCTCAGGCAGACCTGGTATTTACTATGTAGTCTCAGGGTGGCCCGGAACTCATGGTGATCCTCCTACCTCTGCCTCTTGAGTGCTGGGATTAAAGGTGTGTGCCACCATGCCTGGTTAAGGGTTTTGAGATGCTAGGAACATGCTCTATCAGGATACATCCCCACCCCTGTGACACATCTTGCAGACAAAACACATGTACTTTTGTTCAGTCGTGGGAGATAGTCATGCTATTGGCTATGAATTCAGTGTGCTAACAAGATAACAATACATATTAAATTAGGTGTTCTTAAACAAAAATGCATATGAAATGAGCTTATGTGTTGATTGGCTGATGGAAATGCTGTGGCCAGGGGCTCACAGGATCCTAACCTTGTCTTTCCTACAGCAGCAATGGGTCTGAGTATACTAATTCAAGCTGCTGACTTTATAGGATACAACTGAATGGACAGTGAAAATGGACTGTGACCAGTTAATGATGATAGATAATAGATAGGAGGGAACACTGAGCAATTCATCTCCCAGGCCTGAAGGGCCTAAAACTACTCGAGTTTGAATCTCACATAAATAGCTGGGGCTTCTGGCAAGCTCTAGAATCAGCAAGAGAATCCATCCTGAGGAAAGCAGGCAGGTAGGTGATAAGAGACAGATCCTTGACACTATCCTCCTGTCACTGTAGGCAAGCAAGCAGAGCTGGCAGGTGAGTGCCTGGGTTCCATGCCAGCACACACACACGCACACACTACCTAATTTTGTCTGGAAAAGAATGTTACCTTGGTTAAACACGAGTGAAACTATCTGGGAGAATTAGACTCAGGCGGCATTTGGCGCTCTATGAAGCCCAGAGCTGTGTGAAGACCAGTGTGTCAGCTAAGTTAAAAGCTCCACGTCTATTTGGGATGAAGCAGCCAGGGTGTTCCTGGCTGCCGCTGCACAGACCCAGCCAACCCCAGCAATGCCAAGTGCCTTAACGCAGCTTTTCCACAATCTGTCACTTAAAGTCCTGGGTCTGATGACTGAAAGTTTTAAATTGTCTTCATTTATAACAAGTTTAACTTCAGCCCGTAAAACCTCATTTTTATTTAGATTTTAAATTAAGTTCCCAACGTCATCCCTGATCTCATACTCTATACACTCTCTAAAGAGTATGCTAAATTCTTAAATACACATGGGTTTTGCGTAATGCCTAGCTTTGTTTAGCACTTATATGTTTTGAAATTATGCAAATAACACTATGCTATGAATATTCAGTTTGTGTTTAATTTTCCAACTTTACCCTGTGATTTAGTGTTGCTCTGAATGTGTGTTTATTTCTTCTTACAGCTGTGTGGTGTACAGTCCATGCACCTCATTCCACTCAGCCTACTGTCCTTTCCTCTTGTGCTGGAAACCTCGCCCGGCTCCAGTTTCCACCATTTTGGTAAAGTTATGCAGGACTCTAACTGTCCACAGCATTCACTGGCCTGTGAGTACTTCTCAGTCTTCTCCGTTGAGTCCCCTCTTCCTTGAGTAGAAGATAAGAGCCAACAAAACTCATTCGTAGATCACAAGGAGATTTCACTTTTTGTGTTTATTTATATACTAAGAATGCTGAGATTATAGGCCATTGCCACCATTTCCAGTTTATGTGGTATTAGGAATGAAACTTAGGGCTTCACGCATGTTAGGCAAGCACTCTATTAAACAGGATCTCACTTTGTGTAAAGCAACTTCTCACTGGGCTAGTCTAACAATTTTCAAGGAATTATAAATGTATATCTGTTTGTTTATTTAGTCAGAGTCTCATGTATGTCTAACTGACTTTGAACTCACAGTGCAGTTGACAATGACCTTAAACTTCTGCACTTCCTATCTCTATCTCCAGAGTGCTGGGGTTACAGGTGTGTGCCGCCATGCCTGCGTTGTGCAGTGCTGGGGATTGAAGCTTTCCACCAACTGAGCTGTATCTCCACCTCTCACGTTTGATTATTAGCCAGGTCTGATTTTTTTTTTTTATTTGCTAGTTTTTCAAGGTAGGGTCTAACTCTGGTCCAGGGTGTCCTGGAATTAACCATGTAATCTCAGGGTGGCCTTGAACTCATGGCAATCCTCCTACCTATGCCTCCCTAGTACTGGAATTAAAAGCATGCGCTACCACACCCAGCTTTTTTTTTTTTTAAGGTTAGGAAAGTTAAAAATAATTTAAGAGAGAAAAAATAACTGAGATTAAAATGATATTAAATCCTGTGTATGTGGTGTGACCCTGAAGAATCAAGCCCAGAACCTTACCTACTCTAAGCATGTATTTTATTGCATTCCTAGCCCCTAAGTATGTCTTTTTGCTTAAATTAAATGTATGCTATGAGAAGGCAAGGGACAGAGAGAGAGACAAAAATCAAGTAACACGAAAGAAGGAAGTACTTCCAAAATGAGAAATTTTTACCACAAAAGTGGGTAGTACATTTTGAAACTGTAGCAATGTAACTCTGAGACATGAAAAGTAAAAATAAAAGAGAATAATAAATGAGATGACTAGCAAAGCCAAAACATATCCTGTCATGGCCAGTCAGGTGCCAAGCTAACTCATGATTAAACCTCCTTGATGCAAAAAACAGGACCCCATAATGTGTGGAATCAATTTTTATTTCTGAATTACATATAGAAGACATATAGATATACTGTGTTGTTACAATATTTTCATATTTTAATCCACACTATTTTGGGATGCTTAATTTATTTGCTTACCAAAGTGAACTCTAATAGATATTTTATTATGAGCAATCCAATACATGGTAGAAAAGTCTTTAAATATATAAAACTTTAATTTGTGCACATCTAATGGCTTCTGAAGGAGCAGACTACTGAGGCAATATGCTAAACAAGATCTGCAACATGGTGCCATAACTGAATCCTCACAACGTCATCACAATACTGAAGGCCAGGGGAGGTGACTGCCTCACCCATCTGCGTACGCCAGAGAAAGGAACCCCATGCAGCATTGTATGGCTTCAGCAGGAACTCTGGGGTTTCCTTCCACACTCAGCTACCGCCCTCAGATCTTCTCACTCCTCAACAAAGACCTTGTGTGCAAATTCTCATTAGGTCTCTCAAAGTTAAACAAAGAACAGTTGCCACTTTGAGTGAAAACAATGCTTTTGCCCCCAGTGACCCTTTGGCTCCCTTAACTACAAATCTATAGGAAATGTGCAAAGCAGTGCCCAGAAGTCAGAACCAAAGCAAGAATGCTCCGAATGCAGGAGCGAGAGCTGGGTGATGAGAAAGCTCACACCGCTCTGCCAGTCTGCTTAGGGGGACTACCTTCTCAGGATTCACCTAGGAGACTATTCACTTGGACTGATTTACATGGTAGCTGCTCTCTAGCACGTGCAATTAAATTAATTTTTCTTTTTAAGATAACAAAACAGCAAATACCTAAATAGTGGAATGATTTTGCAGCCCACAGAACATTCTAACCAAAGTCACTGATGGGAAAGATGCTCATAGTTTCCATGTGGGAAGACCAAGTCTCAAACATCATGTCACCTGTGTCATCTTCCCTAAACAGGTTGGGTGCAGAGAGATGTGAATGATGAAGAGTGTTGCCATATCTGGTAGGCTGTGAGAAGAGCCCTCTCACAACAGCCCCTCGTCCACTGTTCTGCACCACGAAGCGAAACTCTGGGATCCTCATGACTTTATAAATTCAATGTGGCTATGGCTACCAGAGCTGTGTAAATTCACCTTTGAAAATAGGACACTACGGAGTGAAAGCATTAAGTAGATGTACAGATCAGAACATCCGGTAACTATGTTTATGTAAATGCTATGTTCTGGGGCTGCCATCATTTGGGCTCCCACAGGTAGGCAGGTGTGGGCTGGGAGAGGTGGCTGGCTCTAGTGTTTTTCTATTAGACTAGCCAAGTGCCATGAGGATGGAGTTTCAAAAGAACACAAAGTTCAACAGGATACAAACTAAAAGGGATCAAGATGGGGAACAGATAACTCTGGAGTCCTATAGAGGAAAGATCTGGCCCCAGGCAGCATGTATGGAAAGTGAACTACAAACAGACATGAAGCAATGAGGCGGATAGACTCAAGCACCTGTGCAAAGATACACACTTCTAGGTGGTTCTGGGCTCAAAGTGTCAATAGCTCTTCTGAATGAAGTCAACACCAGTAGACAATGGATGAGCCAGACTCCACTTCATTATTTCTAGTGACACAACAGACTAATTCCCAGAGTAAGGTAGGGACTTCAGCCATCCAGGACAGAGCTTAAAAGGAACTTTTAGGAAGAATTCAAGTCTTGCCATTGCCACATGGGCGATGTATGCTTTTGTGTGAAGGACTCGTTTTCTCAGCAGCCCATGTGATCTTGTACTGCCTGTACATGCCACTGTTTATCCAAGATACAAAACAGTGGTACATGCTCATAATGCCAGCACTCAGGAAGGGAGCCGGGATGGTCACCCCCAAGTTTGAGGCCAACTTGGTCTATATAGCAAGTTCCAGGCAAGCAGGATTATATAGCAAGATCTTATCTTAAAAATTTCTTTGGAGAATAACAAATGAGCTTTCAGCCTGATTTGTCCATCCTGCTAGAAAAATGATCTAACACGAAGGGAGCAGAATGGGACAGGATGCATTTGGTGGCATAAGGGTCTAATTTTCTTGTATAATGAAGTATTAAAATTTTCTCAACCACAAGTCAAAACCACCTTAGCTGACAGTGGCACAGTTTGCCCATCTCTCTGTTGGAGACCCACAGATTTGAGATTGCATTTTGCAGAGCCTATGAAAACAATAAAAGAACTAGTAGATATATGCACTTAATTTTTAGCTTGTGGTCAGATTACAGTACCCTAAAGCAGATTGTTTTTTTTAATGCATGTGTTGAACATCACCACATAATTTTTGAGTGAACTACCTTAGACTTGACACTGAAAGGGTAAAGACAGTGAGCTTAATTTGTGGCCTGAAGCATAGTCAGTTACTAGAAATGCAACATTTATCATTAAGATTTACAATATGAAGATCTTCAATGCTCATTGAAGACTGTTGTTGTTGTTGTTGTTTTTGAGGTGGGTCTAGCTCTAGCTCAGGCCTACCTGGAATTCACTATGTAGTCTCAGGATGGCTTTAAACTCATGGTGATCCTTCTACCTCTGCCTCCTGTGTGCTGGGATTAAAAGTGTGCACCATCACGCATGGCTGGATTTTTGTACAAGAACAATTTCCATAAGGGTAATGTAGAAATCATATGAATTAGAAATCTATCTTTTCTTTTAGAACTTAAAAGAAGACTCATGTGGACAAGAACAAAATGGGCAACTTAGCTTATGGGCTAGCATCTGTCTGGTTCATGGCTGTCCTAACCAGCCGCAGCATTTCACAGGTAGCCATAGAGCAACTTTGCCAGTGTGAGTCAAGCTCGGTGTAAAACTTAAAGTCATCATCATGGAGAAATTTAATTAGATGGACACAAGCCTACTTCTGCTTAACAGTGGATTTAAGTTACATTTCTGGTAAACTCCAGTGTAAGGAACAAGTACCACTGTACCCCAGGTTAACAAAATATTGAAATAAAAGGTCCTATTTTCTTGCTAAGGTTCAAAACTAAACTTTTGAGGCACATAATTGGCAAAATAGGGAATTACACAAATTTCATAAAACATATCAATGGTAAACAAATCTCTTTCCATTCCCCCCATTAGAAATTTAGGATGGCTCCAGGTAGTGTAAAGTGGAGAAAAGTAACGTTAGCCCTGTCTCTTCAGGTAGAAATGCTTCAGTGGAGCCACCACGCAGAAAATGTGCTCTTCCTCCAGCCTGGCCCCTAGGGCTTTTACTTCAGCTTTAGGTCAATACTGGGGTGGGAGAAGAAAGGGAGAAAAGAGAACCAAATTAGAAATGTTCAGCAATGATTTGGGTGTCACGAGTTTCCTTCTTTCTTCAAAAAACTTAATGAAAATAAATCATGCAAGTTTTTCTTTTAATAGTATGGAAATCTAATAAAACCCAATCCTCTCCAAACTATCAAGAAGTTTCTCTCTTAAATATCAATTCATTTTTTTTTAAACACAATTGCTTCTGGAAGCATTTTACACCTTTCCAAAAGGCCCCAGGATCAAAAGATTTCTATTAAATTCCATTCCTAAAGTCAGACAAGATAAGGAACACTATGATCTTTTGGAAATAAAAGGTTTTCCTATTTTTAGTGAGTGATCTTTCCTTGTTGTGATGGTTACTGATAGATGTCCACTTGATTGGATGGAGGGGTGACAAGAGAACTGGTAAAACACACTTCTGGTGAGCTTATCAAAGCATCGGCTATGCAGGTCAGTGCGCTGAGTGGGGACGACCCATCTTGAATGAGAATGGATTGTTCAGTAGCTTCAGGGGCGGAGGGAAGGGAAAGTGAAAGGGTGGAGGTTACTCTCTCACACGCTTCCTTTGGGAACTGGTATGCTTTCTCCTGCTGCTGCTTATGAACCCGAGAATCTAGGCTCCTCACCTCCAAACATGGATTTGCACCAGCAGCCCTGCAAAGAGCATTCAAGCATTCATCCTTGAACAGAAGCAATATATCCACCTCTGAGGCTCCCAGCTTCTGGGTGTGGGCAGCTATCTTCTGGTTTTCTAGCCTGCTGATGGCCATTGTTGGACTTTTCAGCCTCTGTGACCATGTGATCTAGCCTAATAAATTCCCTCATAATTGTAAATATGTTTGTGTGTTTTGTTTCTACAGAAAACCTTGGCTAATATACTTGTAAAGCAAATAAATGATGGTGAAAAGCCATAAAATAATAAATATAATAAAAAGAAACCCACATTTTTTTCCTAGGAGCCAAAGGATTTAATTTAAAGGGATTAGCCTACCTTAGTGAAATGTGTGTAATTAAGAGAAAGCATATGAGTTAGATGTGGACAATTCCTGATAAGTTACCATAAGAAGCCACCTTGTAGATTAGCTTTGAGACAATAGTTACCTTGTAGAGGGAATGAACCTCTGACAAATTTAAGCCTCACCAAGTAGAACCTTTGACTATATAATTGAAAATATACACAAAAATATAAACAGATAGAATCTAAGTTTGAAATACGGGCAAATAAATAAAATCCAAACAGAAGTGTAAAAGATAAAGAATTAGACCTTTTTTGTTAAAAAAAAAAAAGCAATGTTAATCAGAGTTGAATATAAAGAGAGTATTCTTTCTCTTTGGAGAGACAAATTAAAAGCGACTTTGCCCTGAGCAAGAGTGATCTGTGTCATTCTAGGCTAATTTCACTTCTAGCATGTATTAAATGAGGCTTCGTATAAGATGTCTGATAATCTTTAATGGTAAGAAAAAATGTTTATGTCATATAGGAAAAGGGGAAGGAGGAGAATGAGAGGCCACTACAAGATCCAGACATATTGTATTTCATTCCCTGAATGGCTCAGCCCTTGGAAGAGTTAGTGCCCAGGCTGCAATTTATCCATTCCATGCTATTTACAGAAGGTGTAAAGTGCTTCCACACATGAATCTTCCCTGTCCCCAAGAGCATGGGAGACTAGATGCCAGGAGAAAGTAAAGAAAAGCCTTCATTCTGACACCAAAGAAAGCCAAATGTCTAGGGCTGGGAGTCAGGGGGCAAAAAAAAAAAAAAAAAAAAAAAAAAAAAAAAAAAAAAATCTTGCTCCACATCTGAGCCTCATCCTCTTGGTTGATCACGTATCCAGCAGGGGCTTGCGGAAGATGGGAAGGAAAGGGAAACTTCAGAAACAAAGTGCTCTTCTAAGAGTGGGAAGGTTCATTAACAGTTTGCAGCATTCCACCCTCATGCCCAGCCCTGGAATGAACCCATACAGGAAGCAAAGCTTGGCCCTCTATCCAGCACAGCAACCCTCTACAACCAATGAGGAACAGGCAGACAAGCAGCAGAGGAGTGGGTAAGCCCGAAGATGTCACTGTGACAGGCCAGTAAGGGACCAGGATTGAGGATGTGATTTCACAAGCTAAACTGTGGGCACTGTTAACTGCTCAAGGAGCACTGTTTTACAAAGGGAGGAAGTGTCCTATATTTGCAAAATAGATTATGGGGGACTGAGATATATTTGCCCTCCTTGAAGCAATTGTTGCTGCATGAGGACAAGAATGACCTTTAGAGAAATGGTTGAAAGGTCTCCTTACAGCCGTCATCCTGCCCTTTCTTCAGTTTTCAGTTTGGACTTTGTACTTTATTCCTAAACTCCCTTTAACTTGTAAAATCAGCATGGCTACTAAGATACATTGCATTGTGTTTTCCAACATTTCTTTAGACCTGGGGGAAACAAAAAAGTCCCAATAGAGATTCACTTAAATTTGTTCTTTGACTGTCTTTCTTGATTGCCAGGAATAAGGGCAACACTGAATTTTCTACTTCTCAAGCCAAATTAGGGGTGCCCCCAGATGGTCAGGTTTTCTCTCCAAGTATGTTGCTGCTCAGTTCTTCCATGAAACTGACATGGCAACTCATTAACTATGCCCTCTCAGGTGTCATTTTTGTCCTTTGTTAGCTAGAAGTCAACACCCCATTCCAATAAACTGCCTTTCCATGTTAAAAAACAATGGCTCCAGATTTGCACAGCTAAGGCTCAAATCCCAGTTCTGGGCCATTCTTTTTATGGCTGCAAAACATTGGACTGGTCACATCTTCTACCTATTCTCTCTCTCTCTTCACCTGTAAAATGTTCCTTATAAACCTGCTCAGAGGATTAACATTAGATACTGCATGAAAGGTTCTTCCACAGGGTCTGGCATGTGTTAAGAACACAGTAGTATCAGATTTCTAAGTTTTACAGGACAGGATTTATCCAACTGTATATACCATTCCAAGAGTCCTATGCAGAGTCAACTGCCTTCTGGGGTTTGCAAAGCAAAGTATTTCACCTCTCCTCCAAAATATTAAGTCCATATGGAAGTTCCAGCTTTCGCTAATTAAAGTGAATGACGTCATTCAGACAGCAGAGTTACCTTCCTCTTGTTGCACTGTTCTTACATAGAGCCCTGAAGTTGATTTTCTCCTTATTGTTGAGTGATGAGTACCAATGTGAAGAATTATGCTGATGAATTTGTCTGCAATGTCTTGAATAGAGCCCATGAAAATTGAACATCTAGTCGGGTTTACCCAATCCTTAATGCACTATTTTATTTCCAAGTCCAGCCATATAACACTAAAGGTAACCACATAGCAATTAATGATGGTGAATTCTTACTCCTTCTCCATAGAAGTCATTTCTGGATCATTGTAAAGACAGCTAGTTCTGAGTGCAAGATAAAAACAGGAAGCAGTCAACATTTTCTCCACACTTACTCCCATGTTAGCATCACCAATCAGGGGCATTTGAAGCTGTTTAATATGGGAAACCACTATTTAAAGAAATTATATGATCCCTTTTAAATTAAGGAGTTTCTCTTGTATTAAGAATAATTCCACAAGCTAACTTACTTGTACAGAAGATGGTCTGTGACGACGGTTTTGTATATATTTTTTTTAATGTCAGAAGTTTCCCTGGTCAGTCCCTTCTCTTACACTGCTGCTTGGTGGTGGGCTTTTTTAAAATTTTTTCAAATTTAATTTTGTTTTGTTTTCCGAGGTAGGGTCTCACTCTAGCCCAGGCTGTCCTGGAATTCACTATGTAGTTTCAGGGTGGCCTCAAACTCAAGGCAATCCTTCTACCTTGACTTCCCAATTGCTAGGATTGAAGGCATGTGTCACCATGCCTGGCTAGTGTGGTATTTTTGTGGAGTAAATTTGGCATCTTTACTGATCAAGGATAGTGATATAAATGTTAACAGAATACTAGAAAAACCTAGCAAAGTAGGAATGTAATTAAGAAAGGTCATTCTCATAAGACCAGCCTTTCTGCTTCTTAATTTTGTGTAATTAGTCTCTCTAAAGAAACTGGCAATTTGCAAACCTTTTAATACTGTCAATCTAAGAACAGCAGATAGAGACTTCCTCATTTGCAAAATAAGAATAGTTTTATGTTTAGTATTTATCCTTCAAAAGTAATTTTTCCCCCTGTGTAGAACTAAAGTTCTAAAGAAAGTATGTGGGCTGAGCCATCACCTCATGGAGGTCAGCTGGAGGTCACATGCCATTTGAGTGGTGGGCTCTGTGTCCATGAGGAGAGAGAGTGTTTTAAATAGACTGTAGTTATGGAGCAACACCGCAGACAGGGAGGTTTTGTTCTTAGGTAAAGTATATATTTGTCTTTAGTTAGATCTAGTCAGAAGCTTTCTAATGAAGTCATGTGGAAAGTCAGGGTGCATCACTCAACAGAAAGAACCTGGGGCATCTAGCTTCTAACCTTAGTTATGCAGAGAACATGTTTTCAGAATCAACAGTCATCCTCCAGGACCTGCCCTAAGACTTAGGGGCTGCTTCCGAGGTGGAAAGACAGTTAGGGAGGTGTAACTGGGAGCCAACATGGAAGTATTCTGAGGCATTCCAGTCTTTTGTGGTCAATGTTTCCTCCTTATGCTCAAGTGTGCAAATATTTCATCACCAAAGATATAGGATCGACAGAAGGTGAGTTCTTCAGACAAACAAGTTATCCTCTGAATCTGCAGCAAGAGCATAGGCTGCTAAAACAATCTCTTTTATTTAGACATTTACATTGAGATGGAGGTTTGCAAAGGGTGGTCTTGAGCTTGGAGGCATCAGCATCACTAAGAGCTTGCCAGAACTGAAGATTCGAATTTACACGACAACTGCAGAATCAGAAACTTTTGGGTGAGGCCAGAAGACCCAGCTTTAACAAGTGCTCCAGCATTCTGATGCATTAGTGAGTCTGGAAGTTGTGGCTCAACAGAAATGCACTTATTCTTGGGAGCATCGCTCCTCAATGCTGCATGAACGCACTAGCTTCACTGTGTGTGCTATCTCTAGGGACAGTAAGACTCTCAGGACCACCTGAACATGTAGATGGAGGGTGTGACAGAGAAAAGAACTAAATGACACATTAGAGAGAAAAGAAAGTTATGCAACTAAGCCAAAACAGTAACTTTTTTTTGTGGTAGCTAAGCAAGAACCACATCAACACAGAGGGAAAATCCACTGAAAGATGCAAGATGTCGTGGTAATAAGGAAAAAGAATCACATGACTTCATGAAAGATTTGGCTAGAAAATTACTGATGCTTCTTCTTGATCATTTGTTTTGAAACCACTTGTTTTTATGTTATTTCTAACATGCAGAATCTGAAAGAAAACTTCCTCTGTGTGTGTGGGGGTGGGGTGGGGGGGGAGAGCTCAGGCCACAAACCTGTTCAGCTAAGTGAATGCTAAAAGGGTGCTTTATACCAACATGTGGTTCCTCACTTCTTACTATCTTCTTTACTTCCACAACTGCTGATTAGTTACAGGAATTAGCAGTTAAGAAGATTGCCAGGCATGGTGGTGCACACCTTTATCCCCAACACTTGGGAGGCTGAGGTATGAGGATCACTGTGAATTCGAGGCTAACCTGGAACTACAGAATGAGTTCAGGTCAGCTGGGCTACAGTGAGACCCTACCTCAGGAAAAGAAAAAAAGAAAGAAAGACAGAAAGGAAGAAAGAAAGAAAGAAAGAAAGAAAGAAAGAAAGAAAGAAAGAAAGAAAGAAAGAAAGAGGGAAAGGAAGGAAGAATAGAAAAAGAAAACAAGAAGATTCTATTAGAATAAAAATTATATAATTTTGTTTTTATATAATTATTATATATAAGTTTATATAGTTTTATTGATCTGAATGTTACTCATCTTGAAATAAAACAAGACAGGAATATTCTAACAGTAAACTATACTAATGATAATCTTTCTAAAGCAAAAATCTTTCCTTTAATTTTTAATACAAAAGATTCACAGTATAGGCAAATACTTCCATAGGTTGCCGGCAATGAAAATATATCTTAGGAGGCTGGAGAAATGGCTTAGCAGTTAAGCGCTTGCCTGTGAAGCCCAAGGACCCCAGTTCGAGGCTTTATTCCCCAGGACCCTCGTTAGCCAGATGCATAAGGGGGTGCACATGTCTAGAGTTCATTTGCACTGGCTGGAGGCCTTGGCACGCCCATTCTCTCCCTCTCTCTCTCTCTCTCTCTATCTGCCTCTTTCTCTCTCTCTCTGTTGCTCTCAAATAAATAAATAAAAATAAACGAAAAAAATTTTAAAAATATATCTCAGGGGAAAAAAATGTCTAAGTGGATTGTTTCAATGAAGAATGGGCATTTATAACCAAGCATGAAAAGTTTGCTACTTAGACTGAATTGGGTTAATTTGTAACTGAACAGTGTCCATACATTCTGCTTTTGCATTAGCTACTGAAATAAGAGATGTTATAAAAATTAGTAGCAACACCCTGGGCTGACTTTCTCAGGCTATTTCCCAGCTCTGCAAGGGAGGAGGTCAGCTTGTAGATTCATGTCCAGTAGTGATGCAAATACTTTCTGTCCAGTGAAAAGATAACCCAATACCAGTTATCGCTCTATTGGACATTAGCCAGTTTTTTTTTTTTTTATCTAACCCAATAATCTTATCTTAGCAGTCTTTTGCAAATTGCTTATCAAGCAATTTCTTATCTACAATACTGAGTTTTATGGTTTCAGTTATCAGCAGTCAAATATAGACTGATAATTTTAAGTGAAAAAAATCCAGAAATAAGCAGTTCATAAATATTTAATAACTTATAGCATGTCCTCCAATCTTCTCCTCTGTCTGACTTACAAATTAAACCCATCAGAAATATGTACGTAGCTATACATAGCAGACACAGGAGTCCATAGGACCTCCAGTTTTAGGCATCCATGGAATTTCTTAGAACAAATCCCCTGAAGAGGAGGCTGCTTTAGATAATGTGGCTTCTCAAACGCTCTCCAAATTGGTATTAAGACCTTATTAAATAATTCATTAAATAACATCATCAGCACTTGTTCATTTTATTTTTTCCTAACTGCTACAACTTTGCCTTTTTCAACATTACATACATCCAAAGTAGTGAGCAATGAATACTTTCCCCCTTTATCAAAATGCTCAGAAACTGTGAGTTTTAAAACACCTTTTTTAAAATAAGTAAATAAGTTAGTGTTGTTTGAAATTTTGAAAGGCTATGAAATTGATTCTACAAAAACTTTTCAGTTTTCACTTCTCATCATATAAAGTTTTGTTGCCTCAATGTACCTAAAGATTATTGAGACATTACACTCTGTGTGTCAGAGCCCACAGTGTATTCCTTTGTTGTGATACCTAGAATTGTGCTGCATTTATATTAAAAATAAATTAAGTCAGGCATGGAAGCACATGCCTTTAATCCCCGTGCTCTTGAGGCAGAGGAAGGGGGATCACTGTGACCTCAAGGCCAGCCTGGTACTACCGAGTGAGTTCTTGGTCAGCCTGAGCTAGAACAAGGCCCTACCATGAAAACAACAAAAATAAAACATAAGTGGTGACAAATGCTTTCTTCAAGATAACCAAGATTTATGAAGGAAATAGATTATAATAAAAATAACAGAGATTGGATTGAGCAACCTTTAACTTTTTACAATTTAACAGGAGAAAGGGAAATTTTAAAGTGCAGAATTATCAGAATGCAAGAATGAAACCTCAGGCATGCAGATTCTCTCCATTCATTCCAGAAAAGCAAGCAAGCCAACATGGCTCCAGCTGCGAAATGAAAACCAGGTCTTACTTAGCTGTTTCAGATGCTTCCCTCAGTTCCTCATCCAGTCTGCGTGAGCAAAAGTTAGCGATGCAGAAAAGAAACAAGAAGGAAGCAGGCAGAGCGTGAGTCACCCAGCAAAGCCGAGCCAAACTAGACCTGTCCTCTGGCGCCCTAAGGCACCCTCACTTAGTGTGCTCCTTCCTCCTGTTGGGTGCTTATGGACGCTTGAAAGTTAACAACTAAGAGTGGCGAGGGCACAGGAAACATGCTGGCTGAACATAAAGCTGAAAACAGCCACACCAGTGTGTTAGGTGGAATTAAAGTCAGCTCGCAGCCTGGGCCAAGTCAGGGGTGCGTCTGCCTTAGTAGGTTTCAGTTGCAAATCAGGTTGACCTCAACAGCTTTACACACAGGACAAGGACTGGAAATGGCATACACAGGATCAATACAACAAGCTCTTGCACCGGTAGCATGTTGAGGTCACCCACAAATAGAACACTGGAGTACACACACAGGGGGTCCAGCACGAATGTAAATCAGAAAAGTTTTACCTCACACTTCTCTTAAAAGATTTCTCTTCATCATACCTTACGAGACAGAAAACGGATGCCGTGAAGTAAATGAACAAACAGGTGGAACAATGACAGGTAAATGTTTCAAATGACAGTCAACACATGAGAGAAAATGCCTGCCCCAGTGAGCATCAGATTGGAGAGAACATTCATTGGGAGTAGATATAATTAACAAGTTATAATTCATAAATCTGTGCTGTTTGTGGATTCCATATTTGCAAATTTGTCTATTCACTAAAACCTATTTGTAATTCTCAAAATCAACATGCAGGGTAGCAAAACATGAGCTGCCCAGTGTACACGTCACCAGCTCATGTCACCAAAGGTGAGGCTTTGCTGCCTTGTTTGTATACTAGACCAATGTCCTTCCCTCCGCTCCGCTTACTTAAAGGTGTTTCCTGTATTTTTATACTTTTTTTTTTTTTTTGAGGTAGTGTTTCACTCTAGTCCAGGCTGACCTGAAATTCACTCAGGGTGGCCTCAAACTCATCAGCGATTCCTCCTAGCTCTGCCTCCTGAGTGCTGGGATTAAAGGCATGTGCCAGCACGACTGGCTATTTTTGTACATTTTGCTACCTAAAGTGCTCCCAAAGCATGATGCTGAAGGCTGCTTAGGTGCAAGGAAGCTGTAACGAACCTTACAGAGAAAACATGTATATTCACTAAGAAATGTTTTTAGGCACAAGTTGCAGTGATGCTGGCTTTGAGTTCAAGGTTGTTTCGTTTGCTTGTTTGAGAAGAGGCCTTGCTATGTAGCCCAGGCTGGCCTTAAACGCATGATCCTCCTGTTCTAGCTCCCAAGTGCTAGGATAACAGGCGTGTACATCACGGCCAGCTGAGCCCAATGATATATACTAATAAGGTTTGTTGAAACAGAAATACATAAAGCAAAGTTATATATTGATAGTGATGAAGAGAGGCTTATATGATCCTAGCCCTTTATCTACCCTAGAAAGATGAATTCAGCACTCATTCATTGTTTGCAGTGACTCCATTGAACAGATATTTATAATCAATGATTTTAATTGTGATTCCAGATTGAGCATTACTTTCTGTCACTTAAGCCCTCCCCCACCCCCCCTTTTTTTTTTTTTTTTTCTGAGGTAGGGTCTCAATCTAACTCAGAGCTGACCTGTAATTCACTGTGTAATCTCAGGGTGGCCTCGAACTCATGGTGATACTCCTACCTCTGCCTCCCAAGTGCTGGGATCAAAGGCGTGCGCCACCACGCCCGGCTTCATTTAAGCCCTTTTTAATGAAGGATGTCACACAGCTCCATTCTGGTCTTGGGATTGGCTGGGATCAGATCTTTTAAATGTTATTCAGTGAAAGGAAGTAGTTATGGATGTATGTATCAATTTGAAAATTTCATAATGTGAACACGAGGCAATGAGAACTTGTAATAAAAAAGCGGCAGAAAGGACATCCAGGAGATGGATGAGAGAAGACAGAAGTAAACAGACACAGGGAGCCGCCACAGTGCTACAGCTCTTCATCCTGAAGAAAATCATTCTAAATGGAACTCTGCCTCTTGAAATAAATTTTCTGAACTAGAGCTTTTGAGAACTGATAGGTTTAAACAAATGCCCTGTATAGGCCTCCCTTCTGAATCTTCCTCCTGTTACAGTGAGTCTCCCAAACACGATCACAATGTCACTGCACATTATGAACTCTGTGCCTGAGACTCACACATGCTTTATGGCACTATTCTCATTCAATCCTCATGAGCAGCCTCATTTTACAGATGTGAAAACAGAGCCCCAGAGTTTTTGTAGATTGCCTGAAGTCTCAGCGACCTAGGGAAGTGAAGGTTCACATATAATTACCTTCAAAGCTCACCTACTTCATGTTATGGTCTCTGCCATACTATGGAAGCATGTTCACCCAGAATGTGGCCAGTGGCCCCCACCCAGGAACAGAAAATGTCCTTGTCATCTTCTGAAAGGGATACAGCATTATAGGAGGTGTGTGGACAGCATGTTTTTGTTGTTGTTATTTGTTTGTTTTTTGAGGTAGAATTTTGCTGTAGCCCAGTCTGACCTAGAATTCAGTCTCAGGCTGGCCTTGAACTCATGGCGATCCTCCTACCTCTGCCTCCCTAGAGTGCTGGGATTAAAGGCATGCACCACCATGCCCAGCTATTTTTATTATTATTATTTAAGAGTTAGGAATGTGTTAGGGGAATGAGGTACACTTTATGCAGTACAGGTCAGAACTAGGAGGTATGCTGGCTGTGGGAACTCTATAAAGCAAATGCTGGCATGAATGTAAGTCCTTCAGTATCCTGTGCGTATGCCTGATTTAAGGGATGGAGGAGAATCCAATGTATGTACTCATGAACTGTTGGATTTAGACAGATACTGTGAGGAGATAGAGATTCTCCTCTGACCTGGATTTGAGTCCTGGTCTTACTTCTTCCTGGTTCCTACTCATTCTTTCCATAAGTAATTTCTTAGTGCATTTTAAAATGGGGTTTATAGTAGAGTTAAATAAACAACACACACAGCTCTTCTGTGCCAGCCCACCCTAAAATTCCAGTCACACTACATGGGAGCCTTTCCTTCTAGTCTTTTTGTTTTTGTTTGTGTTTTTGTTTTTGGTGACATTCTTTTGGAAGCTCTAATTGGAAGGTGCATTTTGCTCTATATTTTAGCGAGGAAGATATATAATAATGGTTTTCTTCCTTGAGCTGTAAATCCCTCTTAATTCTAATGAAATAAAAACTAGTGAACTGGCAGGGCATGGTGGTACACACCTTTAATCCCAGCACTCGGGAGGCAGAGGTAGGAGGATTGTCATGGGTTCAAGGCCATCCTAAGACTACATAGTGAATTCCAGGTCAGCCTGGGCTAGAGACCCTATCGAAAAACCAAAACCAACCAACCAACCAAACAAACAAACAAACAAACAAGCAAACAAACAAAAACTAGTTAGCTGGATGTGTTGGCAGTAAAAACACGACATACAGAAAATAATGGATCTTTGCAACAATGTGCCAGAAAGGAATGTTTAGTCTCTAATATCTCTGTTTTAATAACCCAGTTGCAAATATCTTGCAGAGCAAACTTTTACTCTACTTTTCTGAACATAGTCCTGATACCGTCAGTGCCCATGTTGTCTACCTACAGGCTGCCTCATTACCCTATAATGAGCAAGGAAACCACTGCTCATTACCCACCTAGGGCAATGCTCTCTACCTAGTCTTGTACCTGAAAGGAACCATGGGAAAAGTGGTGTGAACTTGGAAAAAAAAACAGCTATTATTTTTAAATCTATTTTTTTCTGGGATTATGCATATAAATTACTTAAGGAAACTTTAAAAACTCCAAATGATCATAAGATCTTAATGTACCTGCATAAAGTGTGGGGGTGGGGCCATGAATACAGATGTGCTAGTTGATATTAAATTTATGTTGTCTCCAGAATGGAAGCCAAATTCGAGGTCAGATGTGTAATAACTAATAATTCCAAAAAGATCATGTAAAAGAGCATCTGAAGGAAGAGCTTTATTGATAGGGTAATATTTAACATTTCCTTTAAAAACAAGATGCCACTTTCCCATTATTCTAGAAGTGAATTTTCTTCCACCACCCTCCATACTGCCTCTAATGTGTATTTTTTTTTAACCAACACTTCAAAGTGATCAGACTTACTTGATGATGCTTTCTGGAATATGAATGCAATCCATTGGGATCAGACCACTGAGCTCTGACAAGCTGCTGACATATTTAATTTTACTGCTGAATTTTGAACTAAGAAAAAAAAATAGAAAAGGACTTCATATCATTATTTGCCGCATTTCCTTCCTAAAGCCACTGTCTCTTGGTGAGACAGTTTATCTTATTTTGTACTTTCTAACAATAGCGATCAAACCTAGGACTTCATACATGGTAAACATATGCCCTCTACCATTATCTACTCATAGCATGAAAAATATTGATATGCTTAACCTTGCCCTAGCATACTTACTGAGAGGAACAGCTATCATGATTTCAGTAATTAATATGGGCCAGACACTGTTTTCCTGTTACTATTGTTTGGAGTTTTATATACATTGTAGAATGGCTTATAATTACTTAGAGTTTTATATATATATATATATATATATATATATATATATATATATATGAACATTTTTATGGTAAAAACATTGAAAATCTACCCTTTTAGAAATTTTTTAGAATATAAGATGTTAATTATAGTTACTATGTTGAACAATGGCTCTCTTGAACTTTTCCCTTTTTCCAATTGAAATTTTGTCTCCCTCCCAACACAAGCACCCAGTATGCACACACGCACAGACACACATACATATTTTGGATGGTTCTGGAGATTGAACCTAGAGGCTTGTGCATGCTAGGCAAGTGTTCTACAACTGAGTTATATCCTCAGCCCCAACCAATGTATTCCAACTTCTACGAATTCAACTGTTTTAGATTTTAGATTCCACATTCAGGCCTCATAACTATTCATGGGAGATTGATTCTAGGAATCCTATTGGTGCCAAATATCCAGTGACACTTGTCCTTTACATAAAATGCTGTAGGCTCTGCATATAAACTATACACACATGCTTAAAGTGTTTCAAGATATAATACCTAGTACAAGGTAAATTCATGTAAATAGTTGTTACACTATATTGTTCATGGAATAATGACAAGAAGAAGTGTTGCACACATTCAAAGATGTACGTTTTAATCTGTTGAACATTTTCTATCTGTGGTTGGTTGACTGTTGATACAGATCCCAAGGATACAGAGAGCTGCCTGTGTGTAAGGAACAGTATGTAGAATTTGATGAGGTACTCTTTGAAGCAGTTTACATAAGTTAACTGATGTACTTCTTATTACAGTCTAGCGAGATGTTACTCCCTTTTTAAGGAAAAGGAATTTGAGGCTGAGGTGCTCATGGTTAGTCAACACAGAACCTGGATGAACCATGTAGTCCCACCTCACTTCTGACCAGTGTTTCTACCACTTGTAGTACTCACTAGGTTATGGTTTATTTGGCCTTTTTCATTTTTATTTCTTTATTACAGACCAACACAAATCCTTCCAGAATCTACCATGGCTGGTTTATATTTTGAAAGAGCATATAAACTTGTATGCCTCTTAATATTTTAAAGTTTTAATTAAAAGTACTTTTTTAGTTTGTAAAAAAAAAGTTTCAAATTTTCAATAAAACTGGACTTGAATGACATTTTGCAACTCAATAGGATCATCTTTGATGCATACAAATGCATAGAGATGACTTGGAATAGAATCTGTGAAACAAAAGAATTTGATTTTGGGGGAATTGGTTTAATAAAGGATCCCATCCCATGTAAAATGATTAAATTATATCTGAAGAATTTTATTATTTACATAACTGTAAATAATTTAAGAAATATCTCATTTCAGGGTTGGAGAGATTGTTCAGTGGTTAAGGTGCTTGCCTGCAAAACCTAAGGACCCGATTTCAATTCCCTAGTACCCATGTAATGCTAGATGTACAAAGTGGCACATGTATTTGGGGTTCATTTGCAGTGGGTAGAGGCCCTGGGGTGCCATTCTCTTTCTATCTGCTTCCTTCTCTCATTCTCTCTCTTTCTAATAAATAAATAAATAAACATATCTAATAATGTATAATAATAAAATACATCTAGCAATGTAATATAAATAAATGTATCTAATTTCACTTGAAAGGAAATTTGCTAAATGAACTGCATGGTTTCAATGAAAATACTCCCCCCTCACCCCCCCCCCCACCCCGGGTCTCCTGGACTGTGCCAATTGCCTGACATCTGTGCTGCCTGGCTTCTCCACCACTGTGCTGTGCCTTCTAGTAAGAAGCTCTTCAAGGTTTTTTTTTTTTTTTTTTTTTTTTTTTTTACATATTTATCATTAATATTTAACTTGTAGTTTCTGTCATGAACTATGACTTGTGAACAACCTGCCAGCTCAAAATGTCACTTGCAGCCTTGGGCCAAGTATTGTGTCAACACACATTTGCATTGGTACATTACATAAGCACCTTCCTTCCTTTGGAGTTGAGCTCAACTGGAGGACTTTGTTAAATGAGCGAGTAGACAAGGGATAGAGGTGGAGAAACCATGCAGGGGAGCCCTTCTGTCTCTGGTGGTCAGTTCACTAGAATGTACACTTCTCCAAGCATGCCATGGTCTATCTCCATTGTGTGTTTCTGACTGCTCTTTTTTGTATGGCTCTTAGTCTTCATTTCAAGTAGCCAATACCCCAAGTCCTTCAAATTTCTACTCTAAGATTTTCACATACATACTCTAGGACCTTACTGTCTATTTTAATATTTTATTTTTTTATTTATTAGGGAGAGAAGCAACGGGCAGCAGATATAAGACTTTACACATTATGAAAAACTCTCTGGAAAATATATGCCACTCTTTATTTAGCAGTTTCAAGTTTTACTATGTCATATATATCTTATCTTTCCTTGTATCTCTCATATATAAGGTTATATAATTCCTAGTCAAAGTAAGTGTTGAATATTCACTGAGTGAAAACATGGAATCCTTCATTTGGTCAAAACACAGTTCACAAAGGTTGACCAGGTTCTACTTAATTTTGTGTCCTATATGAGGTTTGTTCAGAAGACGTGGCCCAGCTCATGTGTCTGTACTGGCTTAGCCTCTATTTTCTATGCTCATGTCACTCTACTTTTCTATTTTCTACAAAATAACATGTCTCTTTAAAATTACTGTCTGGCAGGCTACACATGTAGCTCATTTGGTAGAGAGATCACCTAGTTTGCATGAAGCCCTAGGTCTTTGCCCTAACACCTCACAAACTGGGCATGGTGGCACACACTTGAAATCCCAGCACTGAGGAGGTGGTGGCTGCATAGCAAGTTTGAGGCCAGCCTGGGCTGCATAAAATCCTATGCAAAAATAACATTTGTTAGAAGCATTATTGAATCCTCTTTCTGTGTTGCATGGGAATCTCTCTGCTTCATATTCCAGACTCACAGGAAGCAATTTAGAGGCTATGTTTGGTAAAATCTGAAGCAATAGTCATTACCATTATTTAAAGACAAACAAAAACTAGGGTCTATTGTGTAACCCAGACTAGCCTCAAACTTGTAATCCTCCAGCCTTAGCCTCCTTAGAGCAGTGCTGACAGGTGTGTGTCATCACACCTGGCCCTTTAATTAAGGGTTTTTTGATGCATCGTCTGAAGTATTTTTCTAAGAAAGTTAGAAGCAAAATAATTTTTCCTAGATTTTTTGGCTTAAAAATCTTGTTTATATGACAATTTATATATGTTTAAAACACACTTGAATAACTTTCACTACTGTAATAGCTGTACCTTATAAAAGGCCTTGTCACTGCTAGGATTGTTCTGATGAACCAAGAGGGATGAACAATAATGAATGACTTCAAATTCTTGCGCAACCTATTTTGAAAAAACAAAAAAAAAAGATGCATTACTGTTAACTCACTTTCAGAGGGAGTTAAAAACAGAACATAATTCTCCAAATAAGGATATATACTTTTAGGAAAGTTACTTTTATCTGATTCTTAGAATGGGCATGATTAATAAAACAAGCTAACGTGCTTGCCTACAAAGCCTAACGACCTGAGTTTGATTCCCCAGTACCCACATAAAGCCAGATGCACAAAGTGGCACATGCATTTGGAATCTATTTGCATCAGCTGGAGGCCCTGGTGCACCCATTCTCCCTGTCTGTCACTCTTCTATCTCTGCTTGCAAATAAATAAATAAAAATATTAAATAAAACTGGGCATTGTGGTGCATGCATTTAATCTCAGCACTCAGGAGGCAAAAGTAGGTGGATTGCTATGAGTTCAGGGACATCCTTAGACTACATAATGAATTCCAGGTCAGCCTGGGCTAGAGAGTGAGACCTTACCTCTAAAAGCCAAAAAATAAGTAAAAAGTAATGCTTTTCAGACATAATTTAGAACCTGTATGATTCAAATCTCCATTAGGTCACAGGAATAAATGCCAAACACATTGATAATACTCTTTTTTAAAATATATTTTATTTATTTATTTGAGAGAGAGAAAGAGGCAGAGAGAGAGGGAGAGAATGGGCACTTCAGGACCTCCAGCCACTGCAGATGAACTCCAGATGCATGTGGCCCCTTGTGCATCTGGCTTACATGGGACCTGGAGAGTTGAACCAGGATCCTTTGGCTTTGCAGGCAAACGCCTTAACCACTTAGTCATCTCTCCAGCCTGGTGATACTCTTTAAATGCTTAAATGTTAATCATTGTAGTGTATTTTTGTTTAATGATGATTTTCATTTTGTCAACAGTATATTTACTATTTTGAAAAGAATATGATCTTGGTAGCAATTTAGGCAATGAATTAATTTATCACTTTTGTTTTTGAGGCAGAGTTTCAGGTAGCCCAGACTGGCTTCAGATGTACTATGTAGCTGATGAAGACCTTGAACTTCTGATCCTTATGGGTGATCCACCTCCAGAGTGCTAGGATGACACATATGTGCCACCATACCTAGTTTATACAGTACTGGGAATGGACTCCAGGGCCTCATGTATGCTAGGCAAGCACCATCCTCGGTCTGAAGAAGATTTATTTTTTGATTTTTGTTTATTTATTTATTTTGGTTTTTCAAGAGAGGATTTCACTCTAATCCAGGCTGACCTGGAATTCACTATGTAGTCTCAGGGTAGCCTCGAACTCTCAGCAATTCTCCTACCTCTGCCTCCTGAGTGCTGGGATTAAAGGAATGCACCACTACACAGGGCCAAAAGATTTATTTATCTAACTTTTATTTTGTTCTTCTATATAAAGAAAATTTATCATTTTATTTATTTGTTATATTTTAAAATATTTTTATATTTTTTATATGAGAGACAGAAAAAGAGAGGGGGTAGAAAGAGAGAGTGAGAGAGATAGAGAGAGAGGGAGGGAGAGAATGGGCATGCACCAGGGCCTCCAGACACTGCAAATGAACTCCAGACACATGTGATACCTTGTGCATCTGGCTTATGTGGGTTCTGGGGAATCAAACCTGAGTCCTTAGGCTTTGCCTTAACTGCTAAGCCATCTCTCCAGCCCCAAATTTACCATTTTAATAATTCTTGGCTTTCATGCTCATTTTTCATTAGCAATGTTATTTTATTATTGTTAGATTTATTTTTTAAGTTAAATATAGTAGGGCATTCTCAAGTTATTATGTAAATAATACAGCTAAGGGGATATAATACATGCTAGATATCAGAAATCTGTGTTTTTCTTACAGAAATCCTTGTCCTAGTACACACAGACAGCAGCCAGGTCACATGATAGCACTAAAGGATCATGGGTATCTTGGTTTGTCCTCTCACCAGTTGCAGAAACATACACACAATTCAGAATGGAGTTAAGCTGCCAAACTTGAGGTTATATACAAGAAAGTCTGCAGAAGACTAAGACTCTCTTTATTTCAACTGAAGGCACTGAGCTTTGAGCTTTGAATGTATGCCCCCCAGTAGACCCACCTGTAGGTACACTTGGCACCTAGATGGTGAAACTGCTTGAGAAGATGATGGACCCTTTGGAAGGTGGAGCTTTGCTGGAGGAAGTGGGTTATTGAGGTTCTATAGGCCTGCCTTACTTCCTATTTACTCTCTGCTTCCTGACTCTGGCTACAGTATGACTAGCTTGGCCTCCTGCTCCTGCTGCCATAAAGGAAAGTATGCCCCTGGAAATGCTAGCCGAAATAAACCCTTTCCTTCCTTAAATTGCTTCTGGTCTGGTATTTGTTCACAGCAATGAGAAAGTAACTAATACAGGCATTATGTGATAGTTTCATGGCTATATTGACAATTTATTGCTTCATATACACATAATTCAATATACCTAAAATATGGATGAATTTTTGATAGGTTTAAGGGTATTAACATGGGAACTATCGAGGAAGTCAAAATAGTGATTAAAGCTGGTGTGGTAGCACCAACCTTTAGTCCCTGCATCTAGAAGCAGAGGTAGCAGGATCACCTTGAATTCAAGGCCAGCCTGAGTTATAGTTAGACCCTACCTTAAAAAGCCAATATTTACACACACACACACACACACACACACACACACACATACACACAGTGAAGAAATGATTAAATAATAAAGTTCACATACCGTCTGTCAATCATTTGGTAGCATTTCTTCATCCAGCCTAGACCTGGCATCTTCCGCCTTGGGGTTGCACCATTCAAGTACACAATCATGTAGTCTTCAGCTACCATCAACTCTAAAGTACTTATTACATATCTGATCACAGGACGAAAGAGAAGCATTTTCAGTTCTCACATCCAATTTCCATCATAATTACATGACATTTTAATTACAGGGTGAATGACACTTAAGGGTAGTTGTGCATATTATCTCTTTGCCTTAAGAACAATGCAGTAACCTATAATCATGTCTCAAAAAGTAAGCATTGCTGTTATCTGAATGGTTGTTTCTTTTTAAATGCAGAAAATGATGTGGGCTAAAACTCTGAATTCTAAAAATCTCAATATTATCAAACATCAAGAGCAACTCAAGTTAAACAAGGGCAAGTATGAGTGAAGTCAGGTTATCATCCAGTAGCTAAGAACATGTTATCAAGGGACAAAAGCAATACTTTGCTCAAAGGAAATGATACAAAAGTTTTATATATACAGGCCAAACTGCTGATTTTCTTTTCCATTGATTCTACTGACAAAAATTATTTGAACAATGTTCCTTGACAGAAATCTTGTTAACATCTTATCAAAGGCTTGGGATGTTCTACATAATATATTTCTCTCAGTTAACGATATATCTGTTATTGCATGCCAACATTCAATAATCACTCACAGGAAAAGATTTTCCATGACGTAGTGGTAATCCGCTCGGCTGCTGTCTGGCAGGAAACAAGCGGCAAATACAATGATGGCATTTAGACCGTCCCCATAGTATCCTGGGGACAAACAAAAAGATATTTGTAACTGAAGAAATTCTCTTACAAAGTCATGTCAAGTGTTCATGTGTATATAATAGATATGTCATGAAGTGACTATTACATTAACTGTAATCCTACACATAATGCACATCTTGTCATGATTAGTTTAGAAAATATTATACAATGTGAGGATATTTGCATATACAAGGGATACATAGGCATTATAATGGTCTTACATGGTTTGCATAAATGTGAATATCATGTACAAACAATGTATCAAGAAGGCAACCCTTTTTACTCATAAGTTTCTAATATACAATACTAATTTATATAGTACTTCGTTCTGATGGCTAAGAAAAAGGTTCTGTTTGATTTTTTAGCTTTCTAGTTTTAGATCCAGTTAACTGGAGAATTTAATTGCTGAACTGCAATATAATTGCAGACTGCACACTCCAGTGACCAGACACTAGCAAAGAAACATGTAAAATACCTTGTTTTCAATTCTGAGCTCTGGTCACTTGCCTGCAGTGCTCCTGATTCTCCAGACTCAGGAGGTAGTGCAGGGATGCATGGTAGCTTCTAGCCAGTCCCAGAAAAATGGTACAGATTTTACAAAGCCTAGTCCCTTAGAGAAAGCAGCATACTTAGAGACTAAATTCTTGTCAAGTTCTGTGAAAATATGTGCATTTTGGAAAACCTGAGAATTATGTCCTAAAAAGATAGGTGAGTGCAGAGCTGCTATTTGCAGGCAGTGCTGAGAAAACGGGACCTATGTAAGGCAGGTGGAGGCAGCCACTGGAACTCTAAGTCTAGATGTTTATACATGCATCTCAGGTATTATATTTGTTTTTTGAAAGCTCTCACATAATAATTTCAGCATTGGCCTATTTTCTAACAAGGATTGCTTCTTTAGAGCTCATCTTTGAAATTCGTAGCAGGTGTTGTAAGCTCCTTGTAGGTTAGATATATAGAATGAAAGTCCTTTGTCATTTAAAAAGGAAAGGCAGGTCCTGTCTTATTGGGGCCAGGGGCACTACGGATTTAACCCAGGGCCTCACACCTGCCCTCTGTGGTGGTTTCATTCAAGTGGCCCCCATAAACTTAGGTGTTCTGAATGCTAGGTTCCCAGCTAATGGAGATTTGGAAATTAACACCTCCTCGAGGCAGTGTATTGTTGGGGACAGGCTTACAGGTATTATAGCCAGTGTTCCCTTGCTAGTGTTTGGTACACTCTCCTGTTGCTGTTGTCCACCTTATGTTGGTGAGGAGCTTATATCCATCCTCTGCTCATGCCATCATTTTCCCTGCCATCTTGAAGCTTGCCCTGTACTATGTAAACCAGAGAAAACCTTTTTTTTTTTTTTTTTTTTTTTTTGCCACAAGCTGTTCTTGGTCAGGAGTTTTCTGTCATCAATGTAAACCTGACTGCAACACCCTCCCACTGAGATACCTTCTACCCTTTATCATTGTGAAATACCTCCACTATAGTTCTGAGGATAAAACTAGGATCTTGCGTATAGTAGCAACTGCTCTACCACTGAGTTACATCCCTAACCCTTTTAAATCTTTTCCATTTTTATTTTTAGAGTGGGTCTTGCTAAGTTGCCAAGGCTGACCTTGAGCTCACTCTGTGGCCTAGCTGTGCCTTTCAAATTGCAATCCTCTGGCCTCAGCTTCTGACTGGCTAGGATTATAGGCCTGACTTAATATCTTCACTTAAATACCTATAGTTCTGGGCTTCAGAATCATTAGATTGCCCTCAAAGCCTTGAGCAGGAGAGCAGGACACTTCCTTACTCTTGATCTAGTCCTATCAGAACTCAATGTGTTTCATTTTTTTTTCAGAGTCATAACTATATCTCTGGTGATTACATGTCAGCAAAATATGGGCTGGGTATTAGATGATGTAAACTCTTGAGATGCAGTTAAATAAGATGGTCTTTCCACAGAAACAGAGTGTGGCTCTACTGAAAACAATACAGAAGAAGAGGAAAACCAACTAAAAATATATCCGGTTGTAGGCTGTGAGTACAGCTAACTTGAGACTGTTGTACATAGTACTTACAGTCCATATCCTATAATGTTATCTGTGTCGGCATACTCCTGGTACGATGGTTAACCTGGGTTGTCAACTTGACAGTATTTAGAATCACTATGGAAACAAATCTTGGGGCATGTCTGTGAGGAATGTTTTTCTGGAGAGGTTATTTGAGGTGGAAAGATCCACCTTAAATGTGGGCAGCACCATTCTGTTTGGTGGGCATCCTGGACTATATCAAAAGGAAAGAGCTATGGAGTACCAGCATTCCTTGCTCTCATGGTGACGTGATGTGACCAGCTGCTTTGTGCTCTGGGCCACGCCTTTCCGGCGATGACGGACTTCAACCTTGAGCTGCATCCCTTATGCTGATTTTACACTGGCAGGAATAGTATATGATCACAGTGACAAGCAAAGTGACAAATTCACACTTGCTGCAGCATAGTTGTGCTTCCCCTGGCCTTTTGTATTAGTTTCATCTTTTCTAGTATCTAGGTATCCATCAACATCTCTTCTGAGTGTGAATGGCATTCATTTAGCTAAAGGAATACCTGGGAACTGCTGTCTAAACAAAGAATGTCTCCTTGTACAAAGGTTGCTGAAACTTATAAATGAAGATGGCTCTTGGTACTTTGGGGAAGAAGAGCTATATCAAAGGAGAACAGGTGGCAAAAGAGAAGAGAATAAGGAGATGATGGTTCAAGAAAGTAGAAGAAAAGAATTCTACATGAAAGTTCTCCTAAGTCATAAACTGGTCAGCTTTTTTTGTTGTTGTTATTGTTTGAGGTAGGGTCTTGCTGTAGTCCAGGCTGATCTGGGCTTTACTCTGTAGTCTCAGGGTGGCCTCTAACTTGCATCAGTTCTCTTACCTCTGTATCCTGAGTGCTGGGATTAATGGTGTGTGCCACCATGCCCAGCTTGCAAGTGCTTTTTAAAATTTTTATGCATTTATTTGAGAGAGAGAGAAAGAGACAGAGAGAGATGCTTTAAAATTTTTTTAAAAATTTATTCACTTGAGAAAGCAGGAGAGAGAGGGGGGGGGGAGAGGGGGAGAAAACAGGTGCACCAGAACCTCTAGCCATTGCAAATGAACTCCAGACACATGTACCATCTTGTGCATCTGGCTTTACATAGGTACTGGGGAATTGAACCTTGATCCCTTGGCTTTGCAAGCAAGAGCCTTAACCGCTAAGCCACCTCTCTAGCCCTCAAATGATTTTAAGGGTCAAATAATTCCTCAGTTTCTATCTTCATGCAGCTTAGTTAGGTGAAGGTACTTGTTGGCAAGAACCAAATTATCAAGGAGTTTGATTTGTCTGATTTTATATCTCTCTAGCTGTTTTATATATTCATGTTTGTTTATTATTTGTACATTGGGAATTGAACCTAAGGACTGGCACTTGCTAGGCAAATGCTCTACTACTGAAATATATCTCCAGCCATATTTTTACTTTTTATTGTGTCTTCTCATTAAACACAGGGTAAATGTAAAAGGTATGTTCTGGGGGTGCAATCCTACCAGGGAGCCTCCCGGCACCCTCTGGTGCAGTGATAAACCTTACCTGAAGTGGCACAGACAGGGGTGAAAGGGATGTAACACAATTTGCTGGCCAGCAAATGGAATGGAGAGAGAAGGAAAGATGTCACAGGCACAACAGAACATACACACACACACACCAGCCAGCAGCTCTTCCGCTCATTCTTTCCAGGATCGTTTGTCCAGCAACACTGCGGAGAAGATTACCTGAGTCTCCTAGAATGACACGAGAAGTAAAGAGACAACAAGAAAGGAAGGACCTTGTTAAAATCCTTTGGCAAGATTGATCTAGGTTATTCGAGTATATTTGTTCTCTGCTATGAATTCAGATGAGATGCAGGCACACTCAGGGTTGTACAGCTGTAGACCTCTGCTCTGAGCTCCAAAAAGCCACTTCTGGTCCCAGTGTGACCCCATGTCATTGGGTGTGCAAAATCACCCATAAAGTTTGCTATGTTTGTTAAGCATATGTGTTAAGCATATGTTAGATATAGTGTTCATGGCATTATAGGGTGCAAGCATTGGCAATGCAATTCCACCACATAAACAGAGGCTCAGACAAGGTACCAATGTCAGAGACTGGTAAGTACAAACAGGCCTTGACCTCAGTTTCTGCACTGTGTCCTGGGCCTCGAACTGGCCAGGGTCAAATATGGAGGCTGGATTATTTGTGTGGACACTGGGCAGCTTCTGTCTTTGGGGCCAGCTTCTTCGATTCTTTTCATCATTCCCACCTTGATTCCTGCATTGAACGCTGTCCTGCTGGCTCTTCCCTACTGGCCCTTTGAGCAAAATGCAAGGACTGTGAAGTCTGCCTTTGTAATGCTTTCAGAAGCCAAGCTGACAGACTCCAGAGGTTGACCACTCAAGTACTTTGTCATTGTAAAGTCCAAGACACTGGTGTAAGTATTTCATATGGAAGACACATCTTTGTGAAATTCAGAGGCAGCAGCCATGGGACCTTTTCCTAGCACCCAGAAGCTGTCCAGGGAGAGGTAGCATCTTGATAATGGCCTGGAGAGGTGCAGATTCATGCAGCCCAGCACCTGGAGGAGGCTGAGGCACAGCCAAGGAGAAGAAAGCAGCCTTCTCTTCAAAACAAACTGACAGCCACACAGACAACAACCAAGTGTGAAATGTGATGGAGAGGAGCAAGGGGCAGGGGAGGAGGCTGGGTTGGAGCTCAGCAAACCAGGTGCCCCTAAGATTTATGTGGAATTTTACAGACACTATTAGGGCAGGCAGAGCCTGTGGCTTTTCCTGACCACCAATGATGACCACTCTGTGCTGACTCAGGTTCCAGGCAGATGGGCCTGGGTTTTACTGTATTTGAAAAAGCAAGTAGTAAGTTTACTCAAGGACTCAAGGGATAGCTCAGCCCTGTGGGAGCAGTAGAACTGTGGTCCTGCCCTTTGTATAACATGGGGCTCTGAAATGAAGAGCTGAGGGTAAAACTGTCAGAGGGTCATAGCTGCATAACTTTGATTTACTCTAAAAGACAACTCTACACTTCCTGTACATTTTAGAGAAAGCACAGGCAACTCTTTCTTGGTATGTTGTAGGCATGTATGTGGTGTACACATGTACGTGCAGATGCATGCACCCGGTGCACCCCCCTGTGGAAGTCAGACGAGGATGTTGGGTATCCTCCATCATTCTGACACGAGGTTATTCTTATGCTTAGTCTTTGTTTCACTTTCATTTCCCTGAAACAAACCAGAAATACTAGAACGTGCTACAAAGGAAAAGTGACCTTCTTTGAAGACCTGGCAAGTGCTTGGGTTCTGATTTTTCACCCCAGTAAGAGGGCTGACTCTATGGTCAGTTTGATGTCAGCTCAGCCTTCCTCCCAAAGGGCTGAGAGAGGGTCCTCTCAGAGGGAGCTGCCCTTGGCCCACAGCAGCTGTCTGAGGGCCACACTGCCATTGTAGGTCATGCAGTGAGGCAACAAAAGAAAGGCCTTGGCCAAAGGTTCCCACAAGCATGCTCATTCACTGTCACAACAGCTTTCCCGGGTGGCTCTGAAGCTCAGGGACATAGCAATGGACAGGGTGGAAGATCTCCTGGGGGAGGGATGTTTGATTCGAATAACAAAATGTCCACGTGCATGTTAGGAAACAAATGTTGCCAAGTTAATGCAGTGCCAGGACTGTTACTTCCCTGTCCTCACTGAGAGAACAGACCCCGAGTTGCCCTGTAGGCTCGCACTTCTTGGACAGCTGGGGCTGGGTGCCGGAGGACTGCTAGAAAGGAATGGGTGGAGCAGCAAAGTTCCAGAGCTATTCATGTTTTCTGAAGCCAACAATATTCAGTGTGTTGCCTGTACTCCTTTCCTGCACCCCAGATTAATCAAACCATATATGCTCCTGGAGCCCCTGAGAAAGCACCGGAAATAAATCCACTTTTCTCTCTCCCTGATTCCTCACTAAGTGAGTGGAGGCTTTGACTGTGAACAGCCTAGACTTAATGTGATTTATAGAAAAGCAAAATTTCGGTAGGGAAAATAGTTACCAGGTTGAGTCTAAAAAGATTTCCTAACCTCTCCAAAGAAGCCCCACTGGAGAAGTGGTCCTCCTATAGGCTGTGCTGCAGGACAGGCTAAAGCACTTGGTTCAGCCTACTCCTAGGAGCTCCAAAGGACATTGCTACACCCAGCAGTGATGGCTCTTGAGAAACCTACACAGAAAATTATAGCTACTAGATATGTGGTGTGAAAAACAATTTTGACATTGGAAAGTTAGTTTTGCCTCACAGGATTTCACATTTTTATGACTAGAGTATGAAGTAAGCTTGTTAGCTCTCAGTGCCCTGAACATAGGTCTGCAGAATAATATGATACAGAGAAACTCTAGTTTCGCTTTCTAATTAAAACTCAAGCCCCCGCCCCCCACATCTCCCAGACTCCACAAGGCTTGAGTACCTCCGTGAGAAATGACCCTCCGGTAGGGCTCGATGACCTTCATGTCAATGCGCTGCTCCTGCTCTCCGATCACCACTGTCCTCCACAGCCGGTTATCTTCCCGCTCCTCTTCAGCTGTGTATTCTGGAATAGACTCCAATTCTTGGCCAGAATCCTTGTTGTCCACAGGATCTTCTGGAAATGAAGCACATGGTGGACTGAAGAACTCCACAGAGGGGCAGCCAAAGGAAGCAGTTGTGAGCCACCTCTCCGCAGATCCAGGCTGCTAGAATGCCATGCTGTGCACAGTGTCCATAAAGCTTAACCACAGAACAGCCATGCAGTGAAGTCTTTCCTACTGACTGACCCTGCTGAGGCCATGCTGAGGTGGAGACTGTGCATTAGCAGTGGCCCAGTGTGGGATAAGCTGGTACCAATTTATCCTCGGTCATGAAGATTAAGGACTATGGCCATATCTCCTGAGGGTTGAGTCTTCGGACACCTTTAGCTTGGTTTTTAGTCAAGGTGTTGCCACCAGCCAAGAACTCTACTCTAAGACTCTTAAAACCAGAAGGATCCCCTTCTCTATTGTGAAGACAGGACATTTAGACATAAATTTCATTATTACTTCCCATTCTGTTTCAGAATACACTGCAGAAAGATTTTATAGTGAGAAACAATTCCAAAAATAATCTGTGCATTTTTAAATCTGTGAGTACACAAAGCAAGGCCCACTGAGCAACCTTTGGGAAAAAACTTAGTTTCATGCATTCAAAAATAGTAACCATGTTATTTATTAAAAGAATTAGCTGCCATTGTCTTGATTTGTACTAGCAGTACTTTAAGAATGGTCATTTTTATATCTTTCAATAATTTGAAGGAAAAGGTTATTTATAACCTTCACAACAATTCTAAGATATTATCATTCTTACTTTTCCATTGTGAAAAAAGTCCTTTGAAATTGCTCTTTACTTAAATTCCTCCTGTGGCACATTGATAATAATACTTTAATAAGTGTCGACACTCTTGAACTGGTCATAACAGTCAGTATGAAAATAGCATTATAATCAATACAAAACTGATTACACAGAGAGAGACTGTGAATTCCTCGGGTAAGTAACTTTGTCTGAATTATCACATTAATATTTACTTCTATCAACACATCCCACAATTAGTTTAGAAGTCAGAGTACTCAAAATCTGGAAAGGTAAGTGGGTATATTCAGGAAGGCTTGGATAAGTTTCTGGAAATACTCTATGAGGAAGCCATTCTAATTATATCCCAGAAGATTCTCCAATCACTAAGCATTATCAAGCACTTAATTATCTACCACTCAGAATAGAAAAATGAATCTCAAGTAGGAAGAAACCTTAGCATTCTTTGCCAAGACCAACAACCATACCAGCCACAGATTGGTTTGCTCACCCAGTTCCCCTGTGTTCTCAGGAGTGCTCTGTAGCTTGGTAAGGACACAAAGCAGCAACCTTGGCTTCCCATCAAGCTCTGCATCACTTGTGAAAATCCATCTACCTGTCACCCACCCTTCCCAACCCCCCCGCTTCTTCCTTACTACTTGGGTTAGGAAACATAGATGCTCATTCTAACTCTCCTCCTAGATTCTTATTCCCCATCTGGCCTCTGCTTCCTCAGCACTCTGAGCTCAGACAGTGTTTGGCCTCTGGATGCTAATGTACCAGTAGACTGTCCTTTGACTTCAATGAACTCACCATCCACCCCCCCCATACATACACACACACACACACACACACACACACACACACACACACACACACGTATAAATATCCCAGCACTCAGGAGGTAGAGGTAGGAGGACCCTACCTTGAAAAACCAAATATATATAGAGATAGATAGATAGATATAGATACATGTATAGATATACATACACATATATTTATATATGTCTATATATTTTTATGAAGAATTTTAAGGCATGTACACACTGTAATTTGATAGTACTACTAACCTTTCAGTGACTTCCCTATCCACCAAACTTTCAGTGAGAACTCCCCATCTACCAAACTCTCAATGAAATCAATGACAATCCTCCAACCCTTCTGTATTATGTTTAAAACTCTCTGGACTACTCTAGCTTGACCTTGCTGATCTCTGTGGGGTGATAGTATATATGTATTTTTCCATTTGGATTTTTGTGTTTTGTTTCCTGCACATTTTTATCAAGGCTGTTTGTTTTACTAATTTTTTTTTTACCACAGTCTTTATTCTGATTATGAAACTAAAATTTATATCACACATAGTGACAAAAATTATTTGACAAAAAAAAATCCATGTCAGCACCATAAGCAAAGATGATCATTTCCACAAACAGTCCTGGAACAGCTAGACATTCACATACAAGGCGTGTCTAGGCTCAGACCTTAGATTGCTTGCAAAAAGACAAGTTTGAAGTATATCATACTTCTAAATGTAAAAGTGCCACAACTATAAACTCTTAGAAGAAAACAGAAGAGATCATCTAACTGAGCTTGATGTAGAGATGACATGTATTCATTTGGACAGGGTGAGCCATTTTGATGCAGCTGGTCTAGAGTCCAGGAGTGTCTGGGTTTCCTCTACCTTAGCTTCCCTACTAGCTGGGACTACAGGTATACACCACCAGGCTTTGGAAAGGATGATGTTTTAACTATGATAAAAAATGCATGATTCATTAAATAAATAATTTGTAAATTAGACTTTGTTAAAGTTAGAAACTGCTCCATGAAGACAATATGTGGAGAAGAAGGCAAGCCAGAGACTGAGAGAAAATGCTTTGGGAACACACATCTGAACAGGACCACTATGCAAAGAGTAAAAGAGAATGCTTCAAACTCAACAATAAGGAAATGAATAACTTGAGAAGAAAATAGGCAAAAGAATGGGCTGGTGTTGCAGCTTAGTGTAAAGTGTTTTCCTATTATGCACAAGCTCCTGTATTCACTCCCCACCATTGCACATGCACGTGTGCATGCATGTGTGCGCGCACACACACACACACACACACACACACACACACACACACACAAATAAATAGGCAAATGAGCTAAACAGATTATTCTTCAAAGAATATATACAGATACAAAGGGAGCACAGAACAATGTTTAATATCATCTGGCATGTGTATGTGTGTGCAGTGAGCATGCATATGTGTATATGTGTTTGCATTTCTGTGGTCACAGTGTGTGGGTGTTTGTATATGTGTGAAGGCCAGAGTTTAATGTCAAGTGTCCTTTTTGATCACTCCCCATCTTATTTACTGAGGCAAGGTCTCTCACTTAAACCCAAGACTTGCTAATTTAACTCGTCTAACTAGCCAGCTTACACCAGGGATCCATTGTTTCTGCTTCCCAAGTGCTGAATTTACAGGCAGACTACCACACCTGGCATTTATGTGAGTACTGGGGATTCGAAGTCTGGTCCTCATGCTTGTGCAGAAGCACTTTATCTACTATGCTATCTTTACAGGCCTATAATACCCTTGAACACTAGGGCATTTTAAACTAAAAAATGGATATGCCATTATATCTATTAGAATTCTCAAAGTCCAAAAGCTGAAAGCTCCAGATGCTGGCAAAGAGAGGAAAGTAGCATGAACTCTCATTCATTGATAGTGGGGATGCAAAATGTTTTAGTGGCTTTGAAACATAGTTTAGCAGTTTTTTATAAAACTAAACTCCTGTTATATAACTCAGTAATTATACTCCTTGGTGATTTAACCAAATGAAAATGTATAGCCATTAAAACAAAAAAGCTTCACATGTTGTGACTCCACATCCTTTGGCTGCTAGGTCACTGAAGAAGCCTGCTGGAGCTGAGATGAAAACCTCCTCTGTGTGGACCAGCTGAAGCTGACAGAAAGCTGAGAAAAGCTACACTATATGCAGCTCCATGGGAAAGACAGATAAGACACCAGAGGAGATAACAGTGGACACTGCAAGCCTTAAATTTGGCCAGCCAGACATAGTGCTGAGAAAAAGGGACAGAGGAGTGCCCAGCACAGAAACATCTCACACCCTCCAAGGCTCAGGGTCCATTGTGGAAGAAGTGGCGGAAAGATTGTAAGAGCCAAAGGAAGGATACCACTCCTTACATACAATTGTCCGGACAGAAATTGACCTTTCTATCCAAGACCTCACAGTGCCTAGCAATACCTACACAAGACCCTCATAATAAGAGAAAAATATGATTACATTAAATTAAAAGAGAGACTAATGGAGAGAGGGAGGGGATATGATGGAGAGCAGAGTAATGAAGGTGAAAGCAGGGGAGGGGGGAAATATCATGGTTTGTCTGTAAGTATAGAAGTTTCCAATTATCTATCTATCTATCTATCTATCTATCTATCTATCTATCTATATCTATCTATCTATCTATCTATCTATCTATCTATCTATCTATCTATCTATAGAGAGAGAGAGAGAGAGACAGCCAGGCCAAATGAATAAATGAGTGCAAGAGTGGCATTTCTGTTATGGGGAAACCAACCACTCCTACTCCACAGAAAAAACATGCCTGATACTGAAAACCCATGACAGGGAAAGTCATGAGCCCTAGGGGTAAAATGCCTGCTGGTGTCTGGCTAAATGTACATAGTATGAGAACCAAACTGCCCAGTAAGCACTTCTCTTGATGTTCATACCCATATATTAATGCCACTCTCACTTTTGGTTAAAGAAGCTTCTCTTTTCAGATGGCAGTGAACTTTCAATGACTCAGAAGGCACCATAGTGGTAAGAAGAAATGACAGAGAGTGTTCAACATTGAAAAATCTCTACCACACCTTCGAAGGCTTAGGGTCCATTGTGGAAGAGATGGAAGAATGAATCTACGAGCCAAAAGAAGGGTAGGTCTCCTTGCAATGCACTCTTCCAGACACAAAATGGTCTGGATATCCATGATCTTGTAGTGCTTGACACTACGTACACAAGACTATCATAATAGGAGGAAAAGATGGTGGCATCAAAATAAAAAAGAGACTGATTGAGAAGGGGAGGGGTTATGATGGAGTGCGGAGTAAAGAAGGGGAACATGATGGTGGGGGGTTTACCATGGTTTATTGTCTATAATTACAGAAGTTGTCAATAAAAAGTATTTAAAAGAAAACCTTCACATGTATATTTAAAGCAGCTTTATTCCTAATTTTCAGCCGGAAGCAATGAAGATGCCTCTTAATAGTTAAATGGCAAACTAGCACATCCATCCAATGGAATATTATTAAGAGCTATTAGAAATGAGTTCTGAAGACATGAAGGACTCTTACATGTACAGTCTGAAAAGGTCACTTACTGCACAACTCCGACCATATGAGACTGAAAAGAGCAAAACTAGAGAGTCAGGGAAAGATCAGTGGCAGCCAACATGCACTACAGGGAGGGAGGGATGACCAGGCAGAGCACAGAGGATGCTTAGGGCAGTGAAACTACTCTGTGTGGTTCTGTAACCATGGATACACATTACTGTACATGTATCCAAGCCCACAGATGCACAATATCAGGAGTGAGCCCTATGGATCCATGTAGGCTTCTCAAGTGCAACAACATGCACCAGCAGGATGTACGTACCTTGTGAGGGAGGTTGTGAGGGTCAAGAAAGAAGAGGGAGCTATGTACTTTCTATGCAATTTTGCTGTGGACACCAAAGTGCTCTAAAGTAAACTTTAGTAGTTGAAAAAAATACTGTAGACAATAAGGAAATGGTTCTTGAAATTGAGGACACTGCTGGTGCCACTACCACCACCACTGGCTAATGCATATTACTCTTCCTCTGGGTATGTGCATGAGCACACGCGCATTCACAGGCATACACATATAACTTTTCACAAAACAAGAATGATTATTCTCATGTCCTTTTACCATGCCAGAATTTGATCCTATCCAACAATACAGTATAGGCTCCTTTTCATCTCCAATAGTATAAATCCTGTATACTTTTAAAAACTATTCCTACAAAAGATCATGACATCAAAATAAAAGACAGACTGATTGAGAGGGGAAGAGGATATGATGGAGAATGGAGTTTCAAAGGGGAGAGAGGGGGGAGGGAAGGCATTTCCATGGGATATTGTTTATAATCATGGAAGCTGTTAATTAAAAATAAATAAATTTAAAAAAACTATTCCTCCATTTGCTTAACTTCATTGGTATCTTTTAGCTTATCAGTTCCATGCTGATGGGAATTTAGTTGTATTCCATTTTCTTTAATTGCTTTTTTTTTAAGGCAGGATCTCACTCTAGTCCAGACTGACCTGGAATTCACATTGTAGTCCCAGGGGGCCTCAAACTCACAGAGATCCTCCTACCTCTGCCTCTTTAATGCTAGGATTAAAGGTGTGTGCCACCATACCCAGCTTTTATTTTTTTTAATAAATAATTTGTTTCAGTAAGTACCATGAAGTAATCTTACCTCATTTGAACCCAAATTTCTAGATGCAACTTTCTTTTTTAAAATACTGTATTTATTTATTTATTTTATTTAAGAGAGAGAGAGAATGGGTACACCAGGGCCTCTAGCCACTGCAAATGAACTCCAGATGCATGTGCTAACTAGTGCATCTGCCTTTATGTGGATACTGGGTAATCAAACCTTAGGCTTCGCAGGCAAGTGCCTTAATCTCTAAGCCATCTTTCCAGACCCCGGATGCAACTTTCTGGTGATGGAATGTTATGTCAGTAAAGATAAAGTATTTCAATTTTGTGGGCATTTTTATCCTTGAATATGTCATACCAAAATATATAGGTGCCTGTTTCCTCCCATTGTTATAGCACTAGAGGCTGTCAGAGTATTTAAGCTTAGACAATTTAAGATGAGATTAAACTCACTATTGTTTTCATTTGAGTTTTTCTAACTATTAATGAAGGTAAAAATAAATTTAGGTGTTTGTTGGCTATTTATATGTCTGTTAAAACTTGGAGGTACTTGCTAAGTCCTTTGCCTATAGTCCCAGCTGATCTGAACTCTGTCAAGTGTTGCAGTCATGGTCTGGCCTCGTGCTCAGCTTTTCTTTTTTTCTCTTCTTTAAAAATGTATTATTTAGCCAGGCATGGTGGCACACACCTTTTATCCTGCACTTGGGAGGCAGAGGTAGGAGAATTACCATGAGTTCAAGGCCACCCTGACTACATTGTGAATTCCAGGTCAGCCTGGGCTACAGTAAGACTCTACCTCAAAAAACAACAACAACAAAAAATTTATTTCAGGGGGCTGTAAAGCCTAAGGACTCAGGTTTGATTCCCTAGTACTCACATAAAGCCAAATGCACAAGATTGGCACATACATCTGAAGTTCGTTTGCAGTGGCTACAGGCCCTGGTGTGACCATTCTCTCAATTTCTTTCTCTCATAAAATGAATAAAAATTATATATGCACATATTTATAATTATGTATAATTCTGCTCAGATTTCTGATTTACTGCATATTATTTGCCAAACAGAAGTTTAAATTTGTATATAATTTTCTCTTGCTATTTTCTTTTGTGGGTTTTCATATTATAATATCATAGTAAGAAAGAACACTTCTAAAAGTTTATGTGTAACACCCACATACACATATTTTCCTACTGTTATTATTTTTTTATTTAAGGAGTACAGTTACTCATTTTGGTATAAAAATTCAGGCTGATAGTAACAAAAACAGCATGGTACTGGAAAAAAGGCAGACATGTAGATCAATGGAATAGAATAGAGAACCTAGATGTAAGTCCAGGTACCTATAATCACCTGATATGCAATAAAAATTGCCAAAAATACTCACTGGAGAAAAGACAGCCTCTTCAGCAAATGGTGTTGGGAAAACTGGATATGTATCTATAGAAGGATGAAAATAGATTCTTCTCTCTCTCCATGTACAACAATTAAGTCCAAATGGATTAAAGACCTTAACATCAGACCTGAAACTCTGAAACTGCTAGAGGAAAAATTAGAGGAAACCTTTCAACATATTGGTTTTGGCAAAGACTTTTTGAATATAACTCCAATTGCTTAGGCAATAAAACCACAGATTAACTGCTGGGACCTCATGAAATTACAAAGATTCTGACTGGCAAAGGACACTTGAATAAAGCAAAGAGGCAACCTACAGAATGGGAAAAATCATTGCCAGCTATACATCTAATAGAGGATTAATATCTAGGATATTACAAAGAACTCAAAAAAATTAAATAATATGAAATCAAACAATACAACTAAAAATGGGCTATGGAACTAAATAGAGAGTTCTGAAAAGAAGAAATACAGATGGCATATAAGCATCTAAAAACAATGTTCTACATCCCTAGTCATCAGGGAAATGTAGATGAAAACTACATTGAGATTCAATCTCACTCTTGTCAGATTGGTTACCATCATGAAAACAAATGACCATAAATTCTAGTGAGGATGTGGAAAATGAGGAATCTTTCTACACGGTCAGTGGAAATACAATCTAGTCCAGCCATTGTGGAAATCAGTGTGGAGGCTCCTAAGACAGCTAAAAATAGATCTACCATATGACCCAGCTATAGCACTCCTAGGCATATATCCTAAGGACTCATCTCATTTCCTTGGAGATACTTGCTCAATCATGTTTATTGCCACTTAATTCACAATAGCTGGGAAATGGAACCAGCCTAGATGTCCCTCAACTGATGAATGGATAATGAAGATATGGCACATTTACACAATGGAGTTCTACTCAGCTGTAAATAAAAATGAAGTTATGAAATTTGCAAGAAAATGGATGGATCTGGAAAGGATTATACTAAGTGAGGTAACCCAGTCCCAGAAACCCAAGCATTGCATGTTGTCTCTCATGTGTGGGTGGGTCCTAGCTACAGATGATTGGACTTCTATGTGAGTAGGAAGAAAACTCAGTGGAAAAGGCCAAAAAGATAGAAAAGAAATATAAAGGGAAGAGAAAGGAAGGGAGGGGGCACTTAATAGGATGGTATTGTATATATGTAAGTATATGAATAGATTAATGGGGTGAAAAGGCCCCAAGTGAGGTCAGGGGAAGAGATTGAGTAAAAAAAAGAAGGTGGAGGGAGGGCTAATCAAAATCTAAGAGGAAATAAATAAATCACATGGAATCCTACTTTTTTGGACAATGGAACACTCAGGAGCCACAGATTGTTGCTAGACAATTTTCAGTGCCAGGGATGGGATACCTTCCAGTAAGTTGTTGGCCAGGGAGGTCCCTGATGCACCCAAAACATTTCAGGCCATTGCCGAGGCCCTTGGTTTCCCACCAGGAATAGATGGTAAGACTACACATACTTGGGCTGCAAGGCCACTGAGAAACCCTGTTGGAACTGAGCTGATAACCTCCTCCAAGTAGACCAGCTAACAGAAAGCAGGAAGAAGTCATTCTGCATGCAGTTCAATGGCAGAAAGAGAAATCACCAGTGAAGATACTCAACAGTGGACACTACAAGCCTTATCTTTGGCCAGCGAGGCCAAATGAGCCAATGGGTGCAATAGTGGCACGTCTGTCATGGTGGAAACCAGCTTCTCTCTAGTTAGACTGGAGGCCCACTCCATAGGAGTGAATGCATCGTTGATACTGAAAACTTAAAACAGGGGTAGTCATGAGCCCTAGGGGTGTAACATCTACTGCTGTCTGGCTAAATGTAAATACTATGCTTATCAAACTGCCCACTAAGCACTTCTCTTATTGTTCATACCCATATAGTAATGCTACTCTCACTTTGTGTAAAGAATCTTCTCTTTTCAGATGGCAGTGACTTTGGGATGACTCAGAAGACATCATGGTGCTGGAAAGAAGTGACAGGAGTGCTCAGTACTGCAATATCTCTATCACACCTTCCAAGGTTCAGGGTGTGGAAGAGGTGGCAGAAAGAATGTAAGAGCCAAAGGAAGGGTAGGACTCCTTACAATGTGCTCCCCCCAGACACAAAATAGCCTGGATAACCATGACCTCACAGTGCCTGACACTATCTACACAAGACCATCATAAGAGGAGGAAAAGATTATGACATCAAAATAAAAGAGTCTGATTGAGATGGGGAGGAGATATGATGGAGAATAGAGTTTCAAAGGGGAAAGTAGGGGGAGGGAGGGCCTTACCATGGGATATTGTTTACAATCATGGAAGTTGTTAATAAAAAATAAAAATAAAAAATAAATAAAAGTTTGGGTTGGATTGTTTTATGAGTTGTTATTCTCAATGTTTCAGAATGTGAAAACTTTCTTTCCTTCTCATTGATAAAAATTGTGTGTATGGGGGTGGGACCAATTAAGGTAGGGCTGAGGATGTGACTCAGTGGTAGACTGGTTGCCCAGCATGTTCAAAGCCCAGGCTTAATCCTTGGTACACATAGAGCGCAAATGTATGTTCCAGACAACATTAAGTTTTAAGGTGCTCATTTCTGGAAATCAACAATACAAGCTAGAAAAAAGTAAGGATAGTTTCACTGATTCCAATGAATCAATAGTACCCTCCTGACCGTAAGAATTCTTTTATAACTTTACATTATCATCTCCCCTTACCCGCATCTTCATTTTTCCAACTGTTTGCAGACATGTTCTGGTCTCAGCTAGTTCTCTTTGGACCTTCTAAATTAATATGTAGCATCATTTTTTTCTTCACTATGAAATTGTTGGTTTCTTATTTCAATGAAAAGCTCTTCCCTGGAGATGTGGACAGCAATTTGACCCTCGTTCAAATGGAAGAAGTTGCTTGGGCCTTTCCTGGGATGCTTTAGCACACAAGTTCTTGTATGTGCCGTGCGACACAGACCACCACTGGGGCCATGAGGGCCCGGCAGTGGGTTCATATGATTGTGAAATCCGGTTACATCTTTATATTATTTCACTGTATAGTGCTGTATGTTATCGTGTCTGAAGTTTTCTTGTTATAGCAAAGATGTCCAAATATCCAATTAAAATCCTTCTGTAGCCAGGTGTGGTGGCACATGCCTCTAATCCCAGCACTCAGGAGGCAGAGGTAGGAAGATTGTCATGAGTTTGAGGCCACCCTGAGATTAATTCCAGGTCAGTCTGGGCTAAAATGAAACCATACCTTGACATACACACACACACATACACACACACACACACACACACACCACTCTCTGTATCTCTATCTTCTACTCTATAGAAAAGAGGGAACCCTAATGCCTATTTCAGAGAGGAGACATGAACATAAAATATTTGAAATCACTTCAAATACACCCTACACACAGTAAGCATCACGAAAGTGGTCATTAAATAAAGTGAATTATAATCCCTTTTGAAAAAAATAATCTCATAGTTGGGTATGTAATCCCAGAACTCAAGAGGTAGAAACAAAGCTACATGACAACCTGACTAAAAAAAGAAAATCAATTGTCTTTAGAATGCATAGGCCTATTTCATTGTGCTTACATGAGAAGCCTCCAAGACATACGGCCTTTAAGCACTTATTTCATACTGCAGGACTAAATTGCAATGTATATTCTGACCTCATGCAGCTGGTTATCCATGTTTGCTACTTATGAAGTGTGTTCACATAGACTTCATGTTTTTGATAGTTCACGCTTCCACTTGCTTATTTATTTGTTTGTAACAGTGTCTGGATAGATGGTTTGTATTTGAAAACCAAGGTGAATTTTAGAACTTAACATGTTAAAATTCTGTTCTTTGAGTTAAAGAACTAGAAAAAGGACTGTGGCCATTTAACTAGTTCTTTCCACATAACCATGTCAACTAAATAAAAAGAACTATGTCAGCAAGTGGCAGCTTTAATTACTAGCTTGCTCAGCCACCACCACTTTGCCCAACAGATTTACTATTTATAACAATAAAAAGATCACACAAAGCTCTCCACAGCAACAGGGAAGTAAAGGGGCGGGAAGAAAGGGTAGGACCTACACACCACAGCTGTCTTCTGTGGGATATTAAGTCAATATAGAAACAACGAAAGAGCTGGGAAAGTTGGGGGCAGTGGGAACAGAGGGAGTAGCTGGGGAAGACTCTGGGATGGCAGAAACAAATACAAATTCAAGACCTTCTTTACTTTATATCTGTATAGATTTGTTAATTTTATTTATTTATTTTTGTTTTGGTTTTCGGTTTTTCAAGGTAGGGTCTCACACTAGCCCAGGCTGACATGAAATTCACTCTGTAGTCTCAGAGTGGCCTCAAACTCATAGTGATCCTCCTACCTCGACTTCCCAAGTGCTGGGATTGAAGGCGTAAGCCACCTCGCCTGGCCCATATCTGTGTATCTTAAACTGCAAAATCAAGTATTAAGATGACTATAGTCCCCCATATCCATCTTTTCATTTCCAGGGTCAACCAAATGCAAATAGAATATTTTCATTTTAATTATTTCTTAAAACATAGTAATTATATAGCATTTATTTCATATTAGATATCGCTATTGACCAAGTGTGAAGGTTCTATGCAAGTCTTACACATTGTATATAAGGAATCTGAACATCCTAGGATTTTGTTATCTGTGGTCTTAGAACCAACTCACCATAGATAATAGATGTAAAGTGTGGTCCATATAGAAAATCATGAAATTTAACAAAAAAAGTAATGTAAACTCTTAAGCAGAATAAATTTTAGAACAAGTCTTTTACCACTTCTAGTTTTGTTTTTTCTTTTTTCAGTTTTTTTTTTTTTTTTTTTTTTTTTGGCTGCGTGTGGTGGCCCACACCTTTATTTTTATTTATTTATTTATTTGACAAAGAAAGAAGGGGGGGGTGAGAGAGAAAATGGGTGTACCAGGGCCTCCAGCCACTGCAAACAAATTCCATTACGTGTGTCCTCTTGTGCATCTGGCTAATGTGTGTCCTGGGGAATCAAACCTGGGTCCTTTGGCTTTGCAGGTAAATGCCTTACCACTAAGCCAGCCCTCAAAAAGTTTTAATTTATTTGCAAGGAGACAGAAATGGGAGAGGCAAAGAGAGAGAACAGGTATACTAGGGCCTCCTGCTGCTGCATAAACTCTAGGCACATGCACCACTTTGTGCTCCTTGCTTTATGAGGGTACTAGGGAATCAAACCAGGAACATTAGGCTTTGCAAGCAAGTGCTTTAACCTCTGAGCCATCTCTCCAGCCCCTGCTTTTTGTTTTTTAGTTTTGGGTTTTTTCTGTTTGTTTGTTTGGTTGGTTGATTTTTCAAGGTAGGGTCTCATTCTAGCTCAGGCTGACCTGCAAAGGCAGAGGTAGGAGGACTGCCACGAGTTCAGGCCACCCTGAGACGACATAGTGAATTTCAGATCACCCTGGACTAGAGTGAGACGCTACCTGGAAACAGCAATTAAAAAAGTGAAAGTGAAACAGAAGCCACATGATGCAGATTCTTGAAGTAGACATTTTATATTGCATATGTTTAAATTTTATTTATTTATTTATTTATTTGAAAGGGAGAGGGGAAAAAGAGAGCAAGAGAGAGCAAGAGAGGATAGGCATGCCAGGGCCTCTAGCCACTGCAAATGACCTCCAAACGCATGTGCCACCTTGTGCACCTGGCTTATGTGGAACCTGGAGATTCAAACCTGGGTCTGCTGGCTTTGCAGGCAAGATCTTAACTGCTAAGCCATCTCTCCAGCCCCTATTTGCATATGGCTTAATTTTTTTAAATTTTATTTACTTATTAGAGTCAGAGAGAGGGAGAAAGAAAAAGAGAGAGAGAGTGAATGAGAATGGGCATGCCAGGGCTTCCAGCCACTGCAAGCGAACTCCTGACACGTGTGCCCCCTTGTACATCTGGCTAATGTGGGTCCTGGGGAATTGAACATGGGTCCTTTGGCTTTGCAGACAAGCGCCTTAACTGCTAAGCCATCCCTCCAGCCCTTGACATATGTTTAATAAGCCAAAGTCATTGGGCAAGGGAAAGGATTGTGTGAGACTAATATTCTGATCAGGAATGTCTTTAACCTGACAACTTTTCATTCCCTTCCCCTTTTTTAATCTCAACCCACTTATTCCATCCCTTCTTCCTTTTGCCTTATTGGAGTCAAAGCATCAAGTATCACAAAGTCTCTGTTCTAATGCAGCATACATTCTAGTGGGAAAAGAAAGATCATAAACATGCAAATCAAACAAGCAAATAACTCAGCAACATAATGTCGATTAGTGAAATATGTAGAAACCCCAATCTTGGGATGGTGTGGGGAGTGGGATACACGGAGGGGCAGTACCTTTGACAGCAGAGACCATGGAAGGCCTTGGGCAGTGATATCTGGTTACAGTTTGAGGAGCTAGTTGTAAGGGCCTGTGGAAAAGAACATTCTAGGCAGCAGGAGCTTAAGAAGCTCTGATTTCTCCTGCTCCGATTCTACATTCCAGATTAAATTCTCGTTCTCTGCAAACCCAGCCCCACTTTTCCTCAGTTCATGGCATAGAGTCGGGATTTGACAAAAGGACTATAGTTCCCGGTGACTTCATCACACTCTAAACTGGCAATTATGGTCTCACCTATGAGCGAGACACAAACAGAAGTTTCTAGAATCACATAAAAGAGCCATTTGCACAAAACCAAGAGATTTATTCCTAATGCAACCTAGATAATCTTTCATTAGGTTCATTTGGCCTAGTCATCTTAGCAACTCACCATGGCCAGGGTACTCAAAGGAATCGGCCTCCTCGGGGGTGTCAAGTTCATCCACATTGATATCAATTTCATCTGGACTGTCCAGGTTATCATCAGAGAGAACAGATCCTTCACTTTGATCCAGAGAAAGGTTGATATTTGGGGCTGTGAGCTTGATCCTCCGAGGATTACTGCCATTGAGATCCAGCGAATTGGGAGGTTCTTAAGAAAACAAAAGTAACATTGTTAGACCATATACATGGCTGCCAAGAATGGAACTGGACCCCACTCAAAAATAATTTTTAAGGGCTGGAGAGATGGCTTAGTGGTTAAGCCTGTAAAGCCTATGGACCCCGGTTTGAGGCTCGATTCCCCAGGACCCACTAGCACGATGCACAAGGGGGCACACGCATCTGGAGTTCGTTTACAGTGGTTGGAGGCCCTGGTTTGCCCATTCTCTCTCCCTCTCTCTATATGCCTCTTTCTCTCTCTGTCTGTCACTCTCAAATAAAGAAATAAAAATAGCAAAAAAAATTTTTAAAAAATTTTAAGGCTTTTTCAGCAAAGTCAGATCTACTAAAAACACCCACAGAGGACATGAGCCCTCTCATCCTCCCCTCCTGCCTTTTTATTTATTTTTTTGAGGTGGGGGGTTTCAAGTTAAGCTTTTATTCTAGCCCAGGCTGACCTAGAATTTACTATATAGTCTCAGGGTGGCCTCAAACTCACAGTGAATTCTCCCACCTCTGTTCCTGAGTGTTGGAATTAAAGGCATGTACTTCCACACCTGGCCTTCCTTCCTTCCTTTTAAAAATTTTTATTTATTTATTTTGGTTTCTCAAGGTAGGATTTCACTCTAGCCCAGACTGACCTAGATTTCACTGTGTAGTCTCAGGGTGGCCTCGAACTTAGAATGATTCTTCTACCTCTGCTCCCAAGTGATGGGATTAAAGGCATACACTACCATGTCTGGTTCCTTCCTTCCTTTCTTGTGTTTTGTTTTTTGAGATATGCTCTCACTATGTAGCCCAGACTGACCTTAAACTTGCAATCCTCCTGCCTCAGCCTCTGTTGTACACTGCCATGCCTAGTTTTGGATCCTTTCCTTAATGTAACTTAGTACTGGCTCCTCCTAGCCCTGGCCCTATAAAAATAGGATTTGGGAGCTATTGTTAAAGGGCAGAAAACCTAACTTCACTTGGACTTCTCTGTTTAAATTTATAAACTCAGTATGCTAGAATACTGAATTTAACCTTGTACTTTTACTTTTGAGTGTGTATACAGTTTGTGTGGTGTGGTTGTGTGTGTGTGTGTGTGTGTGTGTGTGTGTGTAGCTGTATGCACTGCGTCAAACATGTGGAGACCAGAGGAGAACTTTGGGTGCCCTTCTCTATCGCTCACCTGGCATTTCCTGTGGCTCACACCAAGCCTGGCAGGTGGCAAGTATGCCACCGTCCCACGGACCTGCTGGAGCCACTTTTGCCAGCCTGTGTGGGCTCTGGATGCTCTGGGTCTCTCCTACTTCTCCGTTGCTGTTTCAGTTTCTTATACACCTCACTTTTTAGTAAAAGTGTGTATTTTGCTTTTTTTTTTTTTTTTTTTTTTTTTTTTGGCTTTTTCCCCCCTAGGCCGCTTTGGCATGGTACCTACGCTGCCATTTTAACCATAAGTCTCCCTTCCTCCCATTTAAAAAAATATATATTTATTTTTTATTTTTTCAAAGTAGGGTTCCACTCTAGCCCAGGCTGACCTGGAATTCACCATCTAGTTTCATAGTGGCCTCAAACTCATGGCGATCCTCCTGCTTCTGCCTCCTGAGAACTGGGATTAAAGGTGTGCGCCACCACACCTGGAAAATTTTCTACATTTTGAGTGTTGTAATACCAACTATTCTGATAAAAAACAAACTTGCCCATCACATATGTTTTTTTTATGATTAGCTTTTCTGTGACAATCATTCCTTTCATGTAACCTTTAGAACTCCTCTTGTCTCCAGGTTTTCCACTCCTTTAAAATCCTAGCACTTTCCAAGCTTCTTTTTATTTATTTATTTATTTGAGAGCAACAGACACAGAGAGAAAGACAGATAGAGGGAGAGAGAGAGAATGGGCACGCCAGGGCTTCCAGCCTCTGCAAACGAACTCCAGACGTGTGCGCCCCCTTGTGGATCTGGCTAACATGGGACCTGGGGAACCGAGCCTTGAACCCGGGTCCTTAAGCTTCACAGGCAAGCGCTTAACCGCTAAGCCATCTCTCCAGCCCTTTCCAAGCTTCTTTAAGAACTCATTCAGAACTATTTGGAGCTGTGTTTATGCAATTAAAAAGGTGCCAAATAAAGTTTATTATGTTACAGTTTCTGAATTTGAATTGATAGCATTTCCCTTATTCACCTTACTACCTGACTAGTCAACTGAACTTTAAGATATAACATCCTCTATGTTAAACCAGCAGAAAAAGCAGTGCTTCCATGAGATCTGTAAGCTTCCCTGGCATATTATTAAACCTGAGAAGGGTCTTTGGAAACCCCATTTGATGAGTACAGAGATCCAACCTGAGATTTATAATCAATGTCTAAATGAGGATGGAACCATTAACCTGTGGGAGGTGGCATTGTCCCTAGGCAGACAGCATCAAGACTGAGTTATAGGATTGTCCTGTTGGTGTCTCTGGAGAACAGCCTGATGTTTATGGGAAAACTCCATGTCTGGTCACATAAATGTTCTGTGGGCAAGACAAATTCTGATCTTTAATGAAAAGTAGAAGTGATGGGCTTCCCACAAGAAATATTTTGAGGTTATATGGTAAGCCTGTTGTAGCAGACAGCTTTAGGTTCACTGTGATGAACTTCCAGACCAGGCAAAGTTATGGAAGAAGGGATATTTATTGAAGCTTACAGGTCCAGGGGAAGTTTCATAATGGCAGAAGCTGGCCTGCCTTCACAGGTCCAAGCATAGAGAGAGAAGCACCAGCCAAAAAGCAAAAAGCCACATATCACAGCATACCTCAGGAACTTCAGCTAGGCTCACTTTGCATATCTTTAAATTGGAATCTCAAACCCACCACACCTTAGGGCTGGACCAGCCAGTGACACGGAACCAGCCAGGTGGCTGCAAATCCAAACTACAAGCTAATAAAACACTGAACATGTTGGGGGCCATATATTTAAACTACCACACCTGTCAAATAACTCTGGCCTTGTCCTAAAGAAATTAGTGCTGTTCTTAAAATATTTTTCTTTATTTATTTGAGAGGGAGAGATAGGCAGGGAGAGGGACAGAAGGAGAGAGAGAGAGAGACAGAGAGAGAATAGACATGTCAGGGCCTCCAGCCACTGCAAAAGAACTCCAGATGTGTGCAACCCCTTGTGCATCTGGCTTACATGGCTCCTTGGGAACTGAACCTGGGTCCTTTGGCTTTGCAGGAAAGTGTCTGAACATCTATGCCATCTCGCCAGTCCAGTGCTGTTCTTTATAGTGTTTGTTTTCTGTGTTGAATGATTGCATGTCACCTGCATTGTGGACCATGTTAAAATATATATATACACACTTATATGATTTTTATTTTTTAGATAGGGTCACTTATAGAATATAGTACACACTGGCTTCAAACTCTGTGTAAGTCTGGGATTGTAGCCTAGAATGCTCTTGAACTTCTATTTTCCTGTCTCCCCCTACTGAGTGCTGGTATTATAGGCACAAACCTTTACATGTTTTTTTTTTAAATTTTTATTTGCAAGAGTGTGTGTGTGTGTGTGTGTGTGTGTGTGTGTGTGTGTGTGTGTGTTTGGGCATGCCAGGGCCTCTTGCTACTGCAAACATCTCCAGATGCGTAAGTCCACCACTTGGTGCATCTGGCTTTCTATGTGAATACTGAGGAATCGAACCTAGGTCAGCAGACCTTGTAAGCAAACATCTTTAACCACTGAGCAATCTCCTCAGCCCTTACACCTGAATTTATATGGTGCTAGGAATAGAACCCAGGGCTTTGTACATGTTAGGCAAGTACTCTACCACATTTCCAGTTTTAAACATGCATAAATTCATGTATCAATTGCTGAACTTAGATCTAATGTAGAATTTTGTATCATAATATATAGTAGTCAGCTATTATAGGAATGAAAACACGGCAGGTAAGGCCAGGCTTAGGGGGTAACTGTGGCCCACACCAGTGAGCATGAATATTCAAGTGGACTCTGAAATTAACCACATTGAGCCTGACACCTTCCTCTCACAGCTTTTTGTGTTTCATTTTTATTGCTGAAATCACAAGTTGCATACATCATAAATGGCCCTCTCACTGAATAATAAAAAGGTCAAATATAGACTACCACAGAGGAAATGAGCAATGGTTCTCTTACCAGGCCTCATGTCTGCCTCGTTGGGACTCAGCGTTCCCTCCTCAAAAGAGATGTCCATTCCTACATCCTCTGATAGGAGTCTGAAACAAAAGCAAAATCTTTGTAACTGAAACCTACAGAATATAGGATAAAAAGTAGAATTCATTTACAATAAGCCAAATATTGTACCAGGTCCATTTTTAAATGGCCCGAATGAACAAAAGAGTTTCTGCAGTTACTGTGAATGAGGACCAGAAACACCAGTTCCTTGGGCACCACACACACTGGTTTCACTTTAAACAGCAATCATTTCCCCTCCCAGCTCACAAATGTAAACACATACCCAGTAAGATCCCAGAAACAGGAAATGCAAACAGCTAGCACATCTCAGAGGACATTAAGTACACAGGACATTAACATGCATTTCGTCCAACAAGAGGTAAAGTGTGCTTTGGAGAAAAGACTGACCTGAATTTCTCTGTCTTTTCCCCTCTATAAATTTGGGTGTATATTGCCTTAGTTGCCACAGGCACAGGGCAGCATATTAAGTATGTTAAATAGAGATATACCACCTACCTCAGTTGTTGAAAGATTGTTATGAAATTAAAATGCCTAATGCCCCTAAGAAGACATTTCCTTTGAATATTTAAATATTTAAAGATCACTGTGAATATATATTGAACTAGAGAAATAGTGAAGGAAATTCTGATAAATCCTTAGACTCTCTTCTAAGGAAGCTAACCACTGGAGATTATGATTTCAGTTCACTTTTTCATTTATTTATTTTTTGGTTTTGGTTTGTTTTTTGTGAGGTAGGGTTTCACTCTAGCCCAGGCTGACCTGGTATTCACTATGTAGTCTCAGGATAACCTCGAAAGCAATTCTACCTCTGCCTCCAAGTGCTGGGATCAAAGGCATGTGCTACCACTCCCAGCATCACTTTTTTTTTTTTTTTTTTTTTTTGAGGTAAGGTCTCACTTTAGCCTAGGTTGACATGGAACTCTGTAGCCCAGGATGGCCTTGAACTCATGGAGATACTCTTACCTCAGCCTCCTGAGTGCTAGAATAAAAGGAGTGCACCACTAAGGCAGGCTCTCCTCACTACTTTTATCTTCTGGCCCTTGTTCAGTGAATCGTCATGAATCAAGAAATACTAGTTTTCTTTTTAGTGGCTTCCACATCATTTTAATCCTCATGATGTAGGTGCTAACGTAAGCTTAGACATGCTAACTGTATATTGAAATTTCAAGTGTAGCTCCTCCCTCTCTCCCTCAAACCACCTTAAATGTTTGTATTTATTTATGAGAGAGAATGAAGCAGAGAGAGAGAGAATGGGCACACCAGGACTCTAGCCACTAAGTAAACTCCACATGTATGTGCTACTTAGTGCATCTGGCTTGACACGGGAACTGGAGAAACCTGGGTCCTTAGGGTTGGGAAGTAAGTGTCTTAACTGCTGAACCATCTCTCCGACCCACCTTAGCTGTTTTATAAAAACTTAATCTTGGGCTAGAGAGATGGCTTAGCTGTTAAGGCAATTTCCTACAAAGCCGAAGGACCCAGGTTCAATTTTTCAGGACCCACGTAAGTCAGATGCACAAGGTGATGCACGCATATGGAATTCATTTGTAGTGACTGGAGGCCCTGGCATGCCCATTCTCTCTATCTGCCTCTTTCTCTTTCTCTATCTCTCGGATAAATAAATAAAGTATTTTTAAAAATAAATACTCAGAGTTGGAGAGATGGCTTAGCAGTTAAGGCACTTGTCTGCAAAGCCAAAAGACCTCCGTTTGATTTCCCAGTAACCACGTCAGTCAGATGCACATGGTGGTGCAACTGGAGTTCGTTTGCAGGGGCTGGAGGCCCTGGTGTGCCCATTCTTTCTCTCTCTACCTGGTTCCCTCTCTCAAAAATAAATAAATAAATAAATAAATAAATATTCAACATTACAGTGAATAGAAAATCTCTGTAAGTTATAAAGCAGTATCTGAGTTTAAAGTATCTCATTTCAGAAATAAAACCAGTTTAATTGAAATATGTGTTGAGTTGGACAAAATATAACCATGGTTCACATAATTTCAATAATTAACCCAGGGAAAGGATAATTTCACAACTGCACAAGTCTGCATAAATCCTTGAAATGCCCTGAACTCAGTGCTATTACAAAATAGAATCTGTGCCCCACAATATCCTTCCTCAGCATGAAACAGAGACCCCGTGAAGAAGGTCTGGGAAAGACAGGCACTGGGGGTGGGAAAAGATGAGGGCTGTGCTCTGCTGTGGCTGGAGGGAGGCACTCTGACAAACCAGCAGTAACAGAGGCTGGGAGGGAAATCTGAGCCACAATAGCTTCAAGTAAATCCGGAAGAAACACAAGCATGCTTTTGCAAGTACCTTGACCACATTTGTAAACAGGTTCATAAATATTTTACCTTACCTGGGGATGTTTCTTTACACAGCATGGAGCCAAGAGGCTGAAGAGCTGAGTCAGACACAATCTGACTGCTATGACTGAACTAGCTACATGTCTCCATCTAGAGGAAGTGTCAGAACTGTTCTACGAATTGCTTGCTGGATGGCAAAGCACTGATGATGATTTCGAACACTGAGCCTTTTAGGTGCATGATACCATTTCATTTTCCCACCCATGGGTAGTCATGTAACCTGCTTTGACTACTGAAAAGAAAACCAGCCAGAGCAAAAATGTGTAGTGCCATGCCTTCGTGCCATGGTGGCTATGAGGGTTCTGCCACCTTAAATCCCACACCTATTGGGAGCACAGGCCCTGAAGAAAGCTCACTGGGCACATGAACATGGAAGAGCTTTTTGGCTGGGTGTGGTGGCACATGACTTTAATTCCGGAGGAAGAGGTGGGAGGACTGCTGTGAGTTGGAGGGCAGCCTGGAACTACAACGTAAGTTTCAGGTCAGCCTGGGATAGGGCTTCACTTTAGTGTGAAGGGAGAGGGGAGCGGGGAAGGGGACGAGAGTTTTGTGTTCTGTTTTGCTGTGAGACGCTGAAGTTATTACGATACCATCATTTCATCCACTCTGACTATTTGACTAACTTTTGCTTGTTTCAAATGCAACACTTACCTCACACTACGGTCAAAATTTGATTTACTAATTTGGATAACCCATTTCCTACATTCCCAGCCCAGTCTCATGTTGACTGTATACATCCTGTCTCAGCTGCTAAAGCATAAAAATATGTTTTTATTGATGAGGGCAAAAGCTTGTATGGGTATCAAATGCTTTCAAATATTTCATAACCTTGATTATCAAAGTATCACTTTTATGGTTATGGTCAAAACTGTCGATTACTTGTCAATTTACTTATTTATGATATTTTTTCTTTGATTTAAACATTTGGGAAAAATTATTTTGAATGGAATGTTTTCATCACTAGTGCATTTATATATTAAAATCACTTGCCTAAAATAAATGGTTACATAAATATAATAAAAATAAATAATGCTATCAACTTCAAATTAGAAGCCCTTGGTCTCTTATCTTATGGCTTTATCTCTTTGCTTAAATAAAGAGATCGTGGGGCTGAAGAGATGGAACAGTGGTTAAGCACTTGCCTGTAAAGCCTAAGGACCCTGGTTCAAGGTTCCCCAGGACCCACGTTAGCCAGATGCACAAGGGGGAGCATGCATCTGGAGTTCTTTTGCAGTGGCTGGAGGCCCTGGCTCACCCATTCTCTCTTTCTCTCTCTCTCTCTCTGCCTCTTTCTCTCTCTATCTGTTGCTCTCAAATAAATAAATAAAAATAAACCAAAAAAATAAATAAATAAAGAGATTAGGGCTGGAGAGATTGCCTAATGGTTAAAGTGCTTGCTTATGAAGCCTAAGGACCCAGGTTCGACTCCCCAGTACCTATGAAAGCCAGATGTACAAGGTGGTAATTGTCTTGAGTTTGTTTGCAGTGGCAAGAGGCCCCAGCATGCCCATTATCTCTCTTTATCTGTCCCCCCTCTGTCTCAAATAAGTAAATAGATAAATAATAAATAATAATAATAAATAAATAAATAAATAAGAGATTAAAATGTTTTATCTATACATGGTGAGGTATAATGTCCCATATAGCTATACTTTGTGTCTTCTGTTGCCCATACAGAACTGTAGTCTGAAAATACTAAATAAAAAATTTCAGAAATAAACAATTCATAAATTTTAGAGAACTCTGTTATACTATTTTTTTTTTATAAATTACTGTTTAATAGTTATTTACTGTGCCCTTAACACAGTAACAAAATAAGTCTGTTCTGCATTTCTCAGCATCTATGAATGTGGAGGGATTTGTTCTCTATAAGATTAACCTTGTCTGAAGTCATTTTTTAAAAAATAGGAAATTGGTAGTGAACCAAGACTTGGCACACACAGATGGCATTGCTAGATGGTAATGTTTTCTGACAGGCACCCTTTTCAAGAATAACCACTTTTGTAAGATTGATTTGACTATGAAAAAATACAGCTTTAGGGGCTGAAGAGATGACTCAGTGGCCAAGGCACTTGCCTACACAGCCTAACAACCCTGGTTCAATTCCCCAGTACCCACATAAAGCCAGATGCACAAAGTGAAGCATGCATTTGGAGCTCATTTGCAGTGGCTGGAGGCCTTGGTGTGCCCATTCTCTCATTTGTCTCTCTTCTCTGTCTCTCTCTGCTTTTAAATAAATAAATAAAAATGTTTAACAACAGCTTTGGGCTAGAGAGATGGCTTAGTTACTCAGGCATTTACCTGTGAAGTCTAGGGACCCAGGTTTGATTCTCCAGAAAATGTGCATGTGTCTGGAGTTAGTTTGCAGTTGCTAAAGGCCCTGACACATTCCTCCTTTCTTTCTCTCTCAAATAAATAAATAAAAATATAGCTGGGTGTGGTGGTTTGTGAAAAAAAGGTTAAATAAACATAAATTTCCTTTGGGTCACTATTACTAAACTTTTCCTAGTTACCTTCTAGGCTTTCCTTTGAAAATTGTTTTGAGGCCACCCTGAGAATGACATAGTGAATTCCAGGTCAGCCTGGGCTACAGTAGGACCCTACCTTGAATAAAAAAAAAAAAAAAAAAAAACCCACTTGCCTTTTTTTGTTAAGTACATAAATTAGTCCAGTGGAGGACTGCTATTTTAGGGTTCTTGTGTGACCATGCACTCTACAAGTCCAGGAGCACTTATCAAGTTGCTTATAGTAGGAAGCATGATGGAGCTGCAGTGGTTTCCCACTCAGTCATACCAAGATGAAACCAAGGATGAAAGGTCTCAGAGCAGGAAGCTAGGTCAAGTCCACGAAATCAGGCTGTTGGCAACAATCTGGTACACAGCTGGCCTTAGCTTCCCTTAGAGCATACAAGTATTGTAGCTCAGACAGAGAGGAGTCCTAGAAGTCTTTAGACTGAAAGGAGATGACGATAGGAACCAGGCCAAGAAGAACACATCAACTGATAAAGAGAGAAACAGTGAGCATCATCCACATACACCTTCTAGAGGGAACTGATGGAATCCCACAAGCCACAGCTGTGGTTCCCAGAGCACAGGGACAATGCAGTCTCCATACTCAGCATCAATTTCCAAAAATGTACATGTAACAAAAAGCTTTGAAGCCCAATGACCATCAAAATTTTTCTTGAATTGTTCCCTAAGTACACCATAAGACCATAAGTACTTATGTATACAGATTCTTTTTTGTTGTTGTTTTTTGAAGGTAGGGTCTTACTCTAGTCCAGGCTGACTTAGAATTCACTATTTAGTCTCAGGGCAGCTTTGAACTCATGGCAATCCTCCTATCTTTGCCTCCCAATTGCTGGGATTCAAGGGGTGCACCACCATGCCCAACTCAGAATTCTTTTGTTCTTGTTGTTGTTTTGTTTTCTCAAGGTAAGATCTTGCTCTAGCCTAGGCTGGCCTGACCTGGAATTCACTATGTAGTCACTGGGTGCCCTTGAACTCATAGAGATACTACTACTTCTGCCCCCCAAGCACTGGGATTTAAGGGAATGTATTACCATGCCCAGCATGTATACAGAATTCTTTATAGTGAATCTTAATAAACAATAAAATTTGAGGAATACTAAGCAAAAACATGAAATTTAGTTTGCTTTTTTGGAGGGAGGTATTCTTTTCTTTTTTAAAAAATATTTTTATTTTTATTATTTGTTTGAGAGAGAAAGAACGATAGAGAGAGAATGGGCATGCCAAGGCCTCCAGCCGTGCAAACTAACTCCAGAAGCATGTGCCACCTTGTACATCAAACTTATGTGGGGAATCAAACCAAGGTCCTTTTGGCTTTTCAGGCAAATGCCTTAACTGCTAAGCTATCTCTCCAGCCCTAGTTTGCTTTTTAGATAGTAGTTAAATTCTGGTTTTTATTGAGATGTGTGGAGAATTCTACATTTGCTGCAAGCTATGTACCATATTCTCTTAATGCTTTTCTATAACGTTAGTAAATATCATTAGACATGTTTCTTGTTGATAAAATTAAATTAGATGGGAGCTGAGCATGATGGCACATGCCTATAATTCCATTACTCAGAAGGTTGGGGCAGGAAGATTGAGGGTTTGAGGTCACTGTGAGCTCTATGGTTCCAAACTAGCCATGACTACCTAATGAGACCTGAACTACATGCACATATCCCCACAAAGGTTAAGTTCAATGACAGGCCTGAACATTTTGGAAAGACAGATTTTATAAAGTGATTCTACAGTTTACAACTAAGATTACTCACAGACATCTCAAATTCAACATGCCTGAAACTGAATCAAACATCTACAAAAATCTGCCTATTTTACCAATGATATTTTTTTTCTTAAAAAGTCCACAAGTTCCTAAACACTCCCTTCAAAAGGTGAAGACTAATTTCCCTCCCTTTAAATGTGGACTGAACTTAGTGACTTGCATCCAAAGAACAGAGTAAGACAGAAATGATGGTGTGTAAGTTCTAAGATTAGATCCTTAAAGGTCTATGGCTCCCTCTTTGCTCTCTTGGACCATCAGTCTCCAAGGAGCCAGTTGCCATTTTGAAAAGATGCTCAACCTGGGCTGCAGAAATGGCTTAGTGGTTTAAGATACCTGTCTGCAAAACCTAAGGACCTAGGTTCAATGCCCCAGGACCCACATAAGCCAGATGTATATAGTGGTACATGCTTCTGGAGTTCATTTGCAGTGGCTGGAGGTCCTGGTATGCTAATTCTCTATCTCCCTCTCAAATAAATAAATAAAGATTTTTTTTTTAAAAAAAGGATACTTAAGCAGCTATGTGGTGAGGTTCAGATAGCAAGAAACTTCAGATTTCTATAAAAGTCCAGGATAGAAGCCAGGCATGGTAGCACATGTCTTTGACCCCATCACTCAGGAGGCAGATCAATGTGAGTTCGAGGCCAGCCCAGTGAATTTCATGTCAGCTTGCAGTAGAGCGAGATCCTATCTCAAAAAAAGAAAACAGGGCTGGAGAGATGGCTTAGCAGTTAAGCGCTTGCCTGTGAAGCCTAAGGACCCCGGTTCGAGGCTCGGTTCCCCAGGTCCCATGTTAGCCAGATGCACAAGGGGGCGCACGCGTCTGGAGTTTGTTTGCAGAGGCTGGAAGCCCTGGCGTGCCCATCCTCTCTCTCCCTCTATCTGTGTTTCTCTCTGTGTCTGTCGCTCTCAAATAAATAAATTAAAAATTTTTTTTAAAAAGAAAGAAAACAAAAACCAGGGAGAGCTAGGTTTGGGATTATTTATCACACAACACTAACTACATAATACATTTCCTTTCCTGTGAATATGGCCATAAATTACCTGGGAACCCAGACCCCAGCTCTGACCTCACCCCAGTCAGCTCTGTGGTCCTGTAGATTCACCTCATCCTCTCCTCTCCATGCTTCCTGCCTGTGATGGCTTCTTTGTCAACCTGACTAGATTTAGAATCTCTTAGAAAATATACTGCTGGGGACATCTATAAGGGTGTCTTCAGAAAGGGTTAATTTAGGAAGGATGGCTCAATCCTGAATGTGGGTTGAGCAAGACACCATCATTCCCCTCTCTGGTTCCTGAGTGTGGACACAATAAGACCAGCTGTATCATGTTCCTGCTGTATAGTCTTCCTGACCATGACTGATTCAAACCATAGGCCTAGATCTCTTCCTCCCTCCCTTCCTTATGTTGCTTCTTGTCAGGATTCTGATCACAGCAAGCAAAGTAACACACTGAGAAAGCCTAGGTCTAGTGTACTCTTGCAGAAATAAGTTGACTTCTCTCTGTATTTCAGATCTCATCTCCTCCAACTTGTTAAAAGAATATGCTTCTCTGTCTCAAACTTCATGCCACTTTCTTGTTCCATTCCTTTCTTCATGCTAACTGCCTCACAGGAAAAGTGCTGGCTCCTGAGCGGGCTTGAGAGGCCCTGGTGTCCTGGCCTCTTCTCTCAGGGTCCTCTGCTCACTGAGCCTGCTAGTCCTTCTTGCTAGTCCTCCACGTACAGTGTCAGGTCCCACTGCACCCTATGTTTGCTTCACACAGATGCCTTTCGCACCCCTAGTTTTTGATTTGAAACTCACCTGCTTTATGCCCTCTGTGTGCAACCAACATGGATGGAGGCCAGGCTCTCCCCGTGCGAAGCTCAGGGCCAGCTCCTGATGCATATGAATAGCTACTGAACAGGGAAGGTGCTCTGCTATTCTGGAAAGTGCTGTCTGGAATATCTTACCACATACTGGACCTTTATCATCAAAAGCTTTATGCTAGGATCTGGCTTCTCCTTATCTCTTGCCTAAAACAGTTCCCTACATCTGCTTTTCCATAAACAACCTGGGTCCTTCCCTAGGAAGGTGCTCCCCTTTCCTAACATTGTCTGGTTTTCCATAAACAACTTCAGACCCTCCCTAGGCTGGAGCTCCCCTTTCCTAGAATTAAGATTCCTGGAAGGATTAAACCTGATTTTGGTATGGTGGTTGGTTAGATTCGGCCCTCAAAGCATGGTGTCATGGCTGGATAGCCCAGTCCCCATTCAGAACCTATAAAGGACCCTAATTTGGGTCTCTAGGTGGGTTTTACCCCCTCCTCGCTTCTCATAGGCAAGAGCTCTTCATACGCTCTCCTCTTTCCTTCTCCTTAAAAAAATATATATTTATTTGCAAAAAGAGAGAGAGAATGGGAAATGGGTGATCCAGAGCCTTTAGCCACTACAAATGAATTTCAGATGCATGCACCACTTTATGCATGTGGTTCTAATTGGGTACTGGGGAAGTGATGAACCTGGGTCATTAGGCTTTGCTGACAAGCACTTAACCACTAAGAAATCTCTTCAGCACCCTCCCATAGCCTCCTTCTTTCTCGTAATCCAATAAAGTCGCTCTAAACTTTAAAAAAATGTTTTAAAAACCCACTTTCTTCTAGGAAAAGAAGCTATCTCTCCAGCCCTTGTTTTACTTTTGGGACAGAGGCTTGCTATGTAGCCCAGGGTGGCCTGAACTCCTGGTCCTTCTATATCTAGCCTAAAAAGTGCTGGGACCACCATGCCCAGTTCCCAACAAATTTCTTCTGATACTAAGTTAGCCTTGCTTCAAAGGGTAATATAGGGCTGGAGAGATGTCTTAGTGGTTAAGGTACTTGCCTGTCAAGCCTAAGGACTCAGGATTGATTCCCTAGCACCCACATGAGCCAGATATACACAGTGACACATGTGTCTGAAGTTCATTGGCAGTGACTGCCTCTTTCTCTGTCTGGTGCTCTCAAATAAATAAATAAATAAAAATATTTAAAAAGAAAGAAAGAATTTAAAAATGTAATGGATTACTGAATGACTCCTTCCAAAGTGTTTCATAAGGAAGAAATAAATGTGTGCATGATTAGAAAATGTTCATGAGGAAGCCACTTATCACAATCTTATCCCCAGAAATAAAAGCTCCTATGATAAGAGCCAGGTGTGGTGGCAATGTCTTTAATCCCAGCACTCAGGGGGGTGGCCATGAGTTCAAGGCCACCCTGGGACTATATAGTGAATTCCAGGTCAGTCTGGGCTATAGTAAGACCCTATCTCAAAAAAGCCAAAACCAAAAAAAAAAAAAAAAAAAAAAAAAAAAAAAAAAAGTTCCTATGATGAGATTAAGAGCATAAGAAAGAATTAGGCTCTTACTAGAGGAGAGACACAGAAGTAGAGACTTGTTTTTCTATAGAATTGGAGTCTCGGGGCTTGGAAGATGGTTTGGTGGGTAGCATGCAAGCTCAGGACCTGAGTTTGGGTCCCCCAACCCCCCTAAATCTGGATGCAGTAGTGTGCATCTGTAATCCCAGCCCTCCTACAGTAAGATGGGAGGAAGAGACAGAATACCCAAAGGACTTTGGGACAGCTGGCCTGGTGTACGCAGTGGTGAGACAGAGACACCATCTCTAACAAGGAGGAAGTCAATGACCAACAACAGAGATTGTCCTCTGATCTCCACATGTATGCCTTCACACACATATGCATGAACACACACACACACACACACACACACACACACACACGCACGCACACACACGCACGCACACGGACCAAAACTATGAGTAAAATGAAACAAACAGAAACGAGTCTTCAGTGCCAAAGATAGCAGCTTTATAGGATGCCTAAGCAAGCAGCAGAACTGAGTTCTGAACAGGTTCTTGTGCCTTCTGCACCCCCACTTCACCAGCTCAGCACCACCTGACATCTATACTTGTAAATGGCAGAGTCTGCAGTAGCTTATCACCCTAAACTGCTACCTGAGAAAGCAAGTTCACAGGACACAGTACCAGCTACACCACTGAAGTTTTGCTTCCTGTCCCTAGAGGTTGAGGACATGGAGCCACTGAAATGCCCAAGATAAAGTGGCACCAGCAATATTAACAACAGGAGCATATTAGACTGCTTTCAACTGCTGTTCTAGCAGTTATACTTGCTGACTCAAAGGGTGTGGAACAGGATGTAAGTCTGACTGCTCCAGAACTGCCCACTTTCTTTCTGCAAAGAGCCAGTTACTAAATATGTTTAGGTCTGCATGCCATACAGATGTACCATTCTAGACAAAAACAGCTATAGAAAATACATATATGAGCCAGGAGCACACCTCTAATCCCAGTGCTCAGGAGGCAGAGGTAGGAGGCTCTCTGTGAGTTTGAGGCCAGCCTGAGGTAACAGTGAATTCCAGGTCAGTCAGAACTAGAGCAACACCCTACCTCAAAAGGAAAGGAAGAAAGAAAGAAAGAAAGAAAGAAAGAAAGAAAGAAAGAAAGAAAGAAAGAAAGAAAGAAAGAAAGAAAGAGGGAGAGAGAGAGGGAAAGAAAGAAAGAAAGAAAGAAAGAAAGAAAGAAAGAAAGAAAGAAAGAAAGAGAGAAAGAAAGAGAGAAAGAAAGAAAGAAAGGAAGGAAGGAAGGAAGAGAGAGAGAGAGAAAAGAAAGAAGGGAAGGAGGTAGGGAGGGAGGAAGGAAGGAAAGAGAAAATACATACTTGAGTGGATCTGTCTATGTTCCAGTGAAACTTCATGTTGGATACCAGGCATGGAGCTCAGAGGGAGGGTGCATACAAACATGTGTGAGGCCCTGGGTTCAAGCTCCAGAAAATGTTTCCCTCTCCCTCTAAGTGCAAACATAGGTAGCAAGCTAAATTTGGCCTAGAAACAACCACCGTTGGCCAACTCCTGCTGTAGAGTAAAAGAACCTGAACGTTTCACCTTTATACTATGAAGCTTTAACACTGGGGCAAGCGGCACTCCTAAATGTATTTGTGCAAGTATAAATTATAGAGGAACATGAACTGAGTTGCTATCTTTGGTCACATTTATCAAAATTTTAAATGTGACAGTTTTTGACTAGGTGCTGTAAGAATGCATAGTGCAGAATAATCACAAATATGTGTTGGGATATATGTAAAAAGGTGCCGAGGTGTTAGAAACATGGCTTAGCTGTTAGGGCACTTGCTTGCAAGCCTGACGGCCCGGGTTCTAATCCCCAGTGCTCACATCAAATCAGATGCACAAGGTGGAGCCTGCATGTGGAGTTTGTTCGCAGTAGCTAGAGGTCCTGATGCACCCATTCATTCATTCTCTCTTTTTTTTTCTCTCTCTCTCCTTGTCGATAATAATAACAATAAAAATTAAGGGCTAAGGGGATCGCTCAGTGGGTAAAGCGCTTGCTGCTTAAGTGTGGAGACCTGAGTTTGGATTCTCAAAGCCATGTAAAGCTGAACACAATTACACTTGTCTCTCATCTCAGCACTCCTATGGTGAAATGAGAAGCAGAAACAACTCCCAGAATGGCAGGTCCACTAGCTTGCCATACACAGCGACCAGCAGAGACTTGCCTCAGACAAGACAGACAAGAAGCAGCGCATCCAAGGGTGGCCTCTGGCTCCACACACGCTGTGGCCTCTGTGAGCCCGCACTCACGTGCACCCCATGCTCGCATAAAGAGAGCACACCAAAATAATAATGTGTCAAGAGACGTTTACTGTTTTAAAAAAAACCCCAACAAGCCTGGCATGGTGGTGCCTGTCTTTAGTCCCAGTACAGCCCAGAAGGCACAGGCAGGAGAATTGTTGTGAGTTTTAGGCCAACCTGGGACAACAGAGCAAGTGCTAGGCTAGCTCGGGCTAGAGTGAAACCCTGTCTCAGAAAATAAAAATGTGAAAAACCGAACTGTTTTTTGAGCAGTCTGAATTTAACACTGATAAAAACATGAAATAATTGCATCGTTTCCTAATCACTGAGAGTCGCAGCTCTGCTACACTGGATCTCTTCCCTGTGCCATATTTTCTTGACCTTTCAGTGATGACAATCCAATCCGATTTATAACGGCTAACTCTTCATCTTGAGTATTTTCCCCTTACTTCCCCAGATGTGCTGTAGAGAACTGGACTATAGAAAGGCTCCTCTCCTCTTCCTCTTCCTCAAGCCTTCTAGATCCAGCATGAGAGGCCAGGGAGAGGTGGGGATCGTTCTTTCACTTCTCTCTCCCCAGTCTGCTCTATGTGAGCCTGTCCCTACTTGTACTGACTTCTCTTTATGTTTAGACATAGACATCCCTCTGTGAGTATCTGTGTGTGTCCTAATCTCTTCTCTTAAGGATGCTAATTAATGAACTCATTTTAACTTAACTGCACTTTAAGTATACAGTTAAAGATGGTTCAATTTACTTTCTTGACTTGATAATAGGAAAAGTGATGCCCTTTCAAGAGAAACCAATTTCAGATTTTGAATTTTGATCTCTTCAGCTTGTCTAGAAATATCTTTTGATGCCGGGCAGTAGCAGGCAGAGGCACTTTCACAAGTTCAAATTAATATTAGAAAAATAGGAATGCTTAGTCATAATTCCTTTAGCAGTAGTGGTATTAGTACTATATATTCAGAGCTTTTGATGTTTTCCAAAATGAAGTGTGGGAAGCAGCAGAAACAGCAAAGCACATTGACAGAAATATTAGTATCATGGAAAGAAGCCAGAATAGCCCAGGCTCCAGTCAGCCCATCTCCATACAGGTGCCGCTGCCCTGTGGCCACACAGTCACCACACTGGTCATCTTCACAGGTGTTTTCTGGTGGTCTAACCTGAGCAAACAGTGGAAATGCTAAAATAACTATACAGCCTTGCTGCCTCACCTTTTACAGTAGGTTGTCTTCAACCTCACTTTTCCTTATCTTGCTATTTTTCTATACCTACACTCCATCTGGTTGGTTGGTTTGTTTGTTTTGTATTTTTTATGGGGGAAGAGAGAATTGGTGTGCCAGGGCCTCCAGCCACTGGAATCAAATTCCAGATGTGTGTGCCATCTTGTGCACTTGCATCACCTTGTGTGCCTGGCTTACATGGGATCTGGAGAGTCAAACATGAGTCCTTAGGCTTCACAGGCAAGCAGCTTAACCACTAAGCCACTCTCCAGCCCTGCCCCCATTTTTAACAGTTGTTCTTTCCAAGTCTTTTCTCTTTGCTTTGACTCCTTTCACTGCTGCTTTGTCTATTTTTCTAGATTTGTGATTTCTAGTTTTGTTTTTGTTTTTTCCAGTTTAGAATTTTTTCTTTTTTTGTCATTATTAAGAACATACTTTGTATGAACATATCATGTGTTAGTACTATCTTTTTCCTCCTCTCTGCCTCATTCCACTGGGGTCCCTCCTCAGTGGAATTGCTGGCATTTCTCATGGGGTTGTAGGTTATATGTTGTGAGAGCAGCAGTCAGTGATGGGATTTTTCTTTATTCTTGTTATTTGATTAGTTAGGGTCTTCTTGTCCTTTAAGGGAAAACAAAAAATCAAATCAGGCCTAGTGTTTTGGCTCACACCTTTAATCGCAGCACTTGGGAGGCCAAGGAAGGAGGATAGCTGTGAGTTCAAGGCTACCCTGAGACTACAGAGTGAATTCCAGGTCAGCCTGGGCTAGAGCAAGGCCCTACCTCCAAAAATCAAAACAAACAAGCAAACAAGTAAATCAAATTAAATCAAATCAAATCAAATCAAACCAAACAAAACAAAACAAAATCAGGTCTCTGATTCCACATAGCATCTCTCTGACTCCAAATGTCTTTATATATTTTTTCCCTCCAGTGCTGGGGGTCAAGCCCAGGGCTTTGTATGTACTCAGAAGTACTCTACCACTGAGATGTGCCCTGAGCCCAGCATTGTTCCATGACAGGGGGCACTTGTGGCATCATTTTCTACCCGTTTCACAGGTGAAGAGGTAGGTGAGGCCTAAGCAATCACACCCACATGAGTACACCCTCAGCTCCTGCAGGGCATATGGCACCATGTGGTCACGTAGACCCACACAGGCGAGAACACAGTCGACTCCCACACTCAGAGGACATTCATGAAACAAATACAAGAGCCACTGTTCTCTTTGGTAATCACAGCATCCCACTTTCATTTTCTGGGCTTCCTTCCTGCCGGGTCAATTGTTGCTTGCTCTTGCAAATTCAGACAGAGCATTCAAATCCCCACACTGTGTCTTCTCAGTCCTGCACAATAAGTCTGTATGGAAAACTGAGTCACCTCTTGGACCCCAGTGACTTTCCTGGGGAAAGCCAGGAAGCAGCCTGTGGCAGGGTACAGGCAGATTCCTGGAATCCACCTGGCTGTCAGCTCTCCAGGAGCTCCAGCCTGGAACTGAAAGGACACAGGACAGAGGTCTGGGACCTGACTGTTCTCCTGTGTCCAGGGATCAGTGAGATACAGAGCAGTACTATGCTCACTGTGCTTCCCTAAGTCTATTCTCAAGTGGGCTCTTTCCATGGATATACATCAGAGGTATAACTATGGAAAATAACTATGGAAAACACCAGAGATCACCTTCTCTCTTGGGGCCTTTAATGTACATGGTCCTGTTACAGACCCTGTAAAATTGCTCTATAGAAAATAAGTATTTTATTTTATTTTATTACTTTGATAAAGTAAGCTTTTCTATCACATTTTTATTGCTTTGTTTTTTATTTTGTTCTCTAGAGTAACATGTTAATGTAGAACAACATTTATTTGGTAGTCACAGTTCTGAGAGTCTAATAACAGGTGTGGGCCTCTCTGGACATTTTAGACTGCATTTAACAAGACACTGATGCATCAGTTACCTTTGCATCACTGTGATCACAATATCTGGTAGAATGACAAATTGTTTATCTGGGCTTTCAGTTTTGAATGACTTATGGTTATCATGACAGGGTAGACATAGGTGAGCAGCTTCATTATGACAGTGGGAGCGTGTGGTGGAGGATGTTCATATTATCACATACCAGAAAGTCAGGAATGAAGGGAAATGTCCAAGGAGCAGACAGCTGTAACCTTCAAAGGTCTGCCCCTAGTGACCTACTTCCTCTACTAGGCCACACCCCCTAAAAGTCCACAGCCTCCTAAGATATCACTACCAATGGGAATCAACCCTTCAAAATATGAACCTAGAGGGATATTTTAAATAGTAACATTGCACCCCTGGTTCCTTGAGTTATAATATTCTGCCCCAGGTCCCTTGGATCACAGCCTCAGAAACGATGCTAGGTGATTACCTGGGAAAACACTTGTCAGTAGAATGTGTATATATTGGGTAGGGTATCAAGTTTTAAAGAAAAGGGTTTTTTTTTTAATGAATTTGTAATTTAGTAGCTTGAAGGCACCTATTGCACAATAGGTACAATTCTGAAAATGCCTTCAAGACCCCTTTCTTATTGTTCCAGTGAAAATTGGATGGCTTCTTTATACTGGGCTTAATCTCTTAAATAATTGTGGCTTCTTTACTCACTTTAAGTGTACTCCTTTCCTGACCAAACTGAATATGTTCAAATTCTTCTGCTCTACTAGCCTTTACTCTCCACATGGGCTCCTTTATCCCCTCCAGCTCCCCACATGGCAGGAGGTCCTTGAACTTTCTTTTCTTTTTTCTTCCCACTTTATTCCAGGCCTTTCACGTGGGTTCTCTAGCCATGTGGGTGCCTTTCCTTGGCTCTATACTTCTGTCAATAAATATAATTTAATAATTAAAAAATAATTACTTTGTTGTTGCTGATTGATGTAGTATCTTACTCACGCTGACCTGGAATTCACTCTGTAGTTCCAGGCCAGGCTTGAACACACGGCGATCCTCCTACCTATGCTTCCCTGAGTGCTGGGATTAAAGGTGTGCACCACCCTGCCTGACTAACAGTTACTTTTGAATTCAGCTTCACTCACATTTTCAGGAAAAGGGAAAAACAGAGACAAATTCTTTGCCAGAATGTAACACTAATGGCCTCTAGTCTAGTTTCCAAGAAAGTTCTTATTCCCATTTGAAATCTCATAAGCATAGTCCTTACTGTTTATGTTTGTATCAGCATTCTGGTCTTCCAAATTCCCACCAGAATGGACCACTAAACTCTGTCTATAAGATTCTAGAGCTTCTCTAGTTTGCATCACCTCACAAACCTGTTCTAAAGACCCAAGAGCCATATGTTCAGGTTTAGTAACAACACTCCACATTTTTGTGTGTTACTTGCATTGCTATACTAAAACAAAACAACAACAACAAAAAACTTGACAGCAACAACTAAGGGAAGGATTATGTATTTTGACTTATGGTTACAGAAGGTTTTAGCCTGTTGTGGTAGGAAAGGCATGAGAGACCAGCTCACTCCATAGTAGTAGGAGTGTGAGGCTATTCACACCATGGTTGACCATGAAGCAGGCTGTCCTCTAGTGGCCAACTTCTGCCAGCTGGGCCCAACTTCTGAGAGGTTTCACAACCTTACAAAATAGCATCACTAGCGAAATAAATAAATGGTACTACTTTATCCAACTTTAAAACTACATGATTTTATATGATACATTCAAGAGCAAAACACAACTTACCAAATGGTAAAAGAAAAGTGTACATTATATATATAATAAGGGATAAATGTATAGGGTATGCAACACCAACAACATAAAAATAAATAAGCCAAATTAAAATTGAGCAAAGGACTTGAAAGGGCAGTTCTGTAAAGATGATGTACAATTGATCAACAACATTAAAAAAATATCCAACATTAGTAAAAGCAAATAAAAACTATAGTGAGATATCACTTCATACCCATTAAGGTGTTTGCCATAAAAAATAACAGCAATAGAAAACAACAGGAAGAAATTGGAAACTTTTCATATTGTTGGTGGGAATGAAAAAAATGATTCATCTGTTATGAAAACCAGTATCATGATTTATCAAAAATAAAGTTGCCATAAACTCTAGAAATCCCACTTCTGATTATACATTCATAGCAGCTTCAATGATGGTAGCCAATAGGTGGAGGCAACCCACATGCCCAGGGGTGGGTGAACATGCATATTATCACACCATAGGCATCAAACATAATAGGAATATTATCCAATTTTAAAAAGGAAGGAAACTGTCACAGATTACACAACATGGATGAATCCTGAAGACATGCTAAATGACATAAACCAGTCATAAAAAAACGCAATACTAGATGATTAGAATTACTTGAGCCAACTAAATTAGCCACATTCATAGGAAAAGAAATGAGAAGGGTAGTTGGTAAAGTCAGGAGAAAGGGAGAGGTGGGAAATCGTTTACAGGTCTAAAGTTTCAGTTTTGCATGATAAAAGTTATAGTGATCTGTTTCACAGCAGTGTGAATACACTTAGCCCTACTGTGCTTGGCAGCAGTTAAGATGGAATATTTTATATTTCCTGCATAATTTATGGAGACTGGGTCTCTGGTTCCAGTCTATAAATGACGTCCATTTTGGAAGACAGCTATATTCCCCATACCAACGCCTCACCAGACTGTCCATTTTTTTGTCCCCACCCAGATGTGTTAGATCACCATTTCCTGGAAAGTGACTGCATCCACCGTTGCTTCAATTCAGGCATCATTTTTGCACTTGAACCATGAGAAAGCTTTGTCTCAACGATTCCCATAATAAGCCAGATCATGTAAATAAACGATCAGAGAATATCACATACAACACATGCAAAAAGGTCCCAGAATTATGATCAAAATTTCCTTCAGAGAATTCTTATCAGCTAGAGGTCTAAAATAGTTTTGCAATTTAAATTTAATCTAGTCAGTGTCTTTTTATTTTACATTTATTTTATTTTTGCTGTGTGTGTTTGTGTGTGTGTGTGTGGTTTGATTCAGGTGTCCCGCATAAACTTAGGTATTTTGAATGCCAAATTCCTAGCTGATGGCAATTTGGGAACTAACACCTCCTGGAGGCAATGTATTGTTGGGAGCTACTTATGGGTGTTAGAACCAGCTTCCTCTTGTCAGTGGTTGTGACACTCTCCTGTTGCTGTTGCCCATACAATGTTGGTCAGGAGGTGATGTTCACCCTCTGCTCATGCCATCATTTTCCCCTGACATTACAGAACTTCCCCTCAAGTCTATAAGCCAAAATAAACCCCCCTTTTCCATAAGATGCTCTTGGTCAAGTGTTTTCTGCCAGCAATGTGAATCTGACTGCAACAGTAAAGTTGGTTCCGAGAAGTGAAATTACTACTGCTAGAAACTTGACTGCATGGCTCTTGGCCTTTTGGGGCTGATTTTCAAGAGAAATGTGGAAGGATTGAAACCTTTACTGAAGAGACACCTTGCAGTGCTGTAAGTACAGCTTAACTAACCGTGTTGGTCAGAGTTGAAAGACTGGAATGCAGTAAGAACTAAGGACTGTGAGGTTTGGCTTATGAGAGTGAGAAAGAGTTTTGCCTGGACTAGGCTAGATGCAGTTTGGATGACAGACTTTCTGTTATTCCCTTGTCTTGAGAATTTGTGCAGGGTTGCCTTGGATAGAAATGGACTGGTGTGAGCAGAAGGATATGGCACAAAAAAATGAAATTTTGGGGCCCAAACTGCTGCCCATTCACTGCAATTGCATGAGAGATTACAACCATTGAGACTGGGCCAACTGCATTGGGAAAACAGGAAGAATGCCAACTCTTTTGAAGGGGCCTTAATGCTGAAGGAGTGTCCTGTTCTTCAAAGTCAGCTTTATTTCCTCCTGAATTAACACATTGATAGCCCACCTGATATTATGGAGTATAACAAATGCAAGAAAGAGGTCCTTTAATTTGCAACACATTTTTGTATTTTGGAAATAGCCATGGGCAGTGTGAAGCAGGCTTGTTGGATTACCTGCTTGGAGACCCTGTGGAGCCATGAGGATGAACAGTGGGTTGCAATAGAGACCCAGTGGAGATGCCAGGACCACGAGATGGCTGCCCAGAAGAGCTACCAGCACTGGATGGAGTTTTCCAGGACTGTGACTAGCCTATTAGAGGGGCAGAATTGGAACTCCAGAGACTTGTTGCTGGTTATAATTATTGGATTTGGAGACACTGGCTAGTTATTGGATTTGGAGATACAAAGTTTGATATTTGCCATGATTGTTTTAAATCTTGTATTGGTTGCATATTTCTTTGCTATGCCCAATGCTATCTTTTGCAGTGTGAATATTTATTCTGTGCCATTATGATTTTGGGGGGTTGTTTTTGGTATTATGGCTCAATTAAAAGACTTCAGACTATGGGAATGTTTGAATATTATTGGGATTGATTAAAAACTATGGAGACTTTTAAAGGTGAATGAATGCATTGCATTTTACATCATGTATGATTATCAGTTTATGGGGGTCAGGGCAGACTATAGTGGTTGATTTCAGGTATCCTCCATAAAACTCCATAAAATTAGATATTCTGAATGCTAGGTTCCCAGCTGATGGCAATTTGGGAATTGAAGCCTCCTAGAGGCAGTGTATTTTGGCGGGGGAGTGGGCTTATAGTGCTATAACCAGCTTCCTCTTGCCAGTATTTGGCACATTCTCCTGCTGTTGTCCATCTGATGTTACCCAGGAGGTGATAGCCACCCTCTGCTCGTGCCATCATTTTTGCCTGCCATCATGGAGCTTCCTCTCAAGTCTGTAAGCCAAAATAAACCCCTTTTCCTACAAGATGCTCTTGTTCATATGTTTTCTGCCAGCGATGTGAACCTGAGTGCAACAGTGTGTGGTGTACACATGTGAGTGGTGAATTCATGTATATATGTATGTACATGTACGTGTGTGTGTGCAGTGCATTCATGTATGTGTATGTCTGTATATGTGTGCAGTGTACACACATGTATATGCGTGTGTATATGCATGTGTATGTGGTGTGTGGTGTATAAGCAAGGATGTGTATGAGTGTGTATGTGTGTGCTGTGTATGCCCATGTAGGTGTGTGTGCATGTGTGTGCAGTGCATGCATGTGCATGTGCCCTATCAGTGTTCTATGAGTGCTTGCCATGCTTGCCAGCAGTGTGGTGCACTTCCCTGGGGTGGCTGAAGCTGAACACTGGGTGTCCTGCTCCATTACTCTTGCACCTGCTCTGGCTGAGTCAGAATCTCTTACTGATCCTGATGATTCTCAGGTCCCTGCTCCCCTGTGAGACTGGGATATCAGGAATAAATAGCCTCACTCAGTTGTTTAGCGTGGGTTCTGGAGATTTGAACTTGGGAAGTGTGGTAGTTTGAGTGTATGGTACCAGAGGATCAGGTGTTTAATTAAAATTGAGCTTGCAACTTGAGCCCCTAGCAGGCAGAACCCCACTATAGGGGGCATGTCACTGGGGTGGGATCTTGGAGGCTAGTCTTAAGGTGTATTTGGGGATGGATACCCACCCCCCACCCCAAGGTGTGAAAACAACAGTTTGAGCTCTGTCTATATTGTGGTGCTGGATGTTGGTATCTTTGGAAGTGAGTCAGTTTCTTCCACGATTGATGGGTTTCCCTTGGAATTTGTAAGCCTAATACCCTTTCCTCCCATAAGCTATCTCTGGTTGGGTATTTGTCCCAGCAATGACAAGTGGACTGCAACAGGGAGAATCAGGACCCCTGTGGTGGTTTGAATAGAATAGATGGCCCCCAATATATTCAGTTCTTTGTAGTTTGCATCTGTACCCACCTAGCTGGAGGCAATGTTACTGGGTGGATCTTAAGGTATGGTGGTTGGTTTCAGATTTCAATCTAAAGATATGCAAAATGTGCCTAGCTGGAGTTCCTGAAGTGTTCTGTGGCTTTTGACCTTTAGGCTTGTGCTTCTCTCTCTCTGCTTGGTCCTGTGAAGGCAGGCCAGCTTCTTCTGCCATTTATGGAACTTCCCCTGGATCTGTAAGCTTCAATAAATTTCCCTTCCTCCATAACGGTGCCTGGTCTGGAAGTTCATCTCAGTGAACCTGAAGCTGTCTGCTACACCCCCTTAGACCCTCACATTTGTACAGGAGGTACATGTAACCACTGAGCCATCTCTCCAGCATAGGTTGTGTCTTTTTAAAGAGATACTATCACCTTGAAATTTCAAACAAAGCTCAAATGGTTTATTTGAACGATGGAATTGCTATTTTATTTTAATTTTTAATTTATTATTTGGGTTGGGGGGAAAGAAACAATAGGTGCACGAGGGTCTCTAGCCACCACAAATGAACTCAGACACATGTGCCACCCTGTGTATCTGGCTTATGTGTGTACTGGGGAATCAAATCTGGGTTCTTAGACTTCTCAGCAAGTGACTTAACTGCTAAGCCATCTCTCCAGCCCCACCCCCAGAACTGATATTTTAAGTAGGTCAGAATCTCTGAGAAACTCTTCTGAGTTATGGAAAGTGGCAAAGGCAGAAGTGACAAAACAAGACACCCCTCCCCCATGGAGAAGCCAGAGTTAACAGGAGAAAATGAGAGAGACTTCCACCTTGATCTTAACAAGAAACCCCTCAATAAAGGAAGCATTGTTTCACTTTTAAGGTGACTTTATTTTCCCAGAGACTTCAGAGAAAACAAATTACAGAAGCATGCTGCCTGTTCACTATATGTGCTATTTGTAGAAAACAGAATGTTTTTAATATATAATTGAATTGTGTCTTTAAATTTTTAAATATAACACATTCCTAATTTTACTACTACAGATGACCACCACTAACATTTTTAGTGGATAGTAGCTCCCATATCCTTGGGAGACTCTGTTTCCGACCCCCAGAAACCTCACTCCTACCCTTTGAGAGCCCACAATAGATAGCTCCTAACTCAATATATAATGTGTTTTTTCCTATATATACATATGAAAAACTTATAAATTAAGCACATTAAGAAAATACCAATAGCTAGCAATAAAGTAGGATAATTATAATAATATACTATTTTCAGGGCTGAGGCAAAAGTATCACAAGTTGCTAGTCAGCCTAGACAACAAGAATCCCTCAGGGGTTTTTTTGTTTGTTTGTTTGTTTTTTTTTGTTTTTTTTCTTTTTGGTTTTTGGAGGTAAAGAATCATTTTCAAAAAAAAATTTTTTTTTAATTTTTTTTTTTTTAATTTGAGAGTGACAGACACAGAGAGAAAGACAGATGGAGGGGGAGAGAGAGAGAGAATGGGTGCGCCAGGGCTTCCAGCCACTGCAAACAAACTCCAGACGCGGGCGCTCCCTTGTGCATCTGGCTAACGTGGGACCTGGGGAACTGAGCCTCGAACTGGGGTCCTTAGGCTTCACAGGCAAGCGCTTAACTGCTAAGCCATCTCTCCAGCCCCCCCCCCCCAAAATTTTTATACTTTGTTTTTTTTTTTAAAGTAGAGTTTCACTCCAGCCCAGGCTGATCTTTACTTTGTGGTTCCAGACTGGAGTTGACCTCACAGGGATTCTCCTACCTCTGCCTCCCAAGTACTGGGATTAAAGGAGTGCACCACCATGCCCACTTCAAAATAATTTTTTTTATTCTTTCTTTCTTTCTTTTTTTTTTTTTGGTAGGGTCAGGCTGACCTGGAAATTCACTATGTAGTCTCAGGGTGGCCTCAGGCTCATTACAATCCTCCTACCTCTGTCTCCAAAGTGCTGTGTTTAAAGGCATGTGCCACCATGCTGGGCACAAAATAAAATAAAAATTTTAAAGACATGGGGTGGGCTGGAGAGATGGCTCAGTGGATAAAGTGCTTGCTGAGTACCTGAGTTCCAATCCCAAGATCCCACATAAAAGCTGGAAACTCTGAGGGGCTTCTGTAATCTCAGTACAGTGTACCTATAAGGGAGGCAGAGATAGGGCAATTACGAGGAAGCTCTAGAACAGAGCAGTGAGGCTTAAAGGGCTCTTACCTCAAATGAGGTACAAGGTGGGGAATGATCTGGAGGCTGTCCTCTGACCTCTTTACGCTTGTTGTGGTATGTTATGTGGGTGACTGCACTCACATAAACTCACATTAAGGCTAGGGATAAAGGCTGCCTGCCTAGAATGCAGGAATCCTAGGTTCATGAATTATTTCTGGTATTTTCTGTTTAATTTTTTTTTTTGGAGGGGGGGCACTCATAGTTGACCACAGGTAGCTGAAAAGTCAGAGAGCAAAACTAAATCTATGAAAGGGATTACTACACTTGGATATAAAGGTATTTTTTACCTAAGTTCTTTTCTGTCTTGATATCAGCACTTCTATTTCCCTAAGGAGAATCATCTTTCTTTCTTTTTTCCTTTTATTTATTTCTATGAAAGAGTGAGAGAAAGAGGGAGGGAGAGAGAGAGTGAAAGAGACTAGATAGAGAGAATGGGCTCACCAGGGCCTCTAACTGCTGCAAATGAACTCCAGACTCATGTACCATCTTGTGCATTTGGCTTTATGTGGCTACTGGGGAATGGAACCTAGGTCCTTTGGCTTTGCAGGCAAGCATCATAACTGCTAAGCTACCTCCCTGGCCCAGAATCATCTTTCCATCTCAATGAGTACAAGGGTTTCAGGGTTGATGTTAAGGCTCTCTGCCTCTGGCCATGTCTCTGGAGACCAGGTCTGTCCAATTAGCACAGTCTCTACCCTTTGCCAGTGACGGGTTCTAGGACAAGCATTTAATCTGAGTCATTCCAATGAGACTCAGCCCAGATTTTGTGGTAAATTCTAAGAAAAAGAAGTGCTTTCTGTGGGGATTGTCAGCTGACAGTAATGTAACCTCAAGAATACTATGGGGGGAGGAAGAATCCAACATAGTAAGAAAAGAGACAATTGGTAGGGAAAAACTTGAAGATGGCCATAGTGGTACATGCCTTTGATCCCAGCTCTAGGGAGGCAGAGGAACATCTCTGTGAATTTAAGGCCACCTGGGACTGCAGAGTGAGTTGCAAGACAGCTTGAGCTAGAATGAGATGCTACCTTGAAAATTTTTTTTTTCAAGAAAAGAAAGAAAAAAATGAAATACACTGTATAATTTGAATTTCTTTATCCAATTCCATCTAGAATCAGTATTTGAATTTTTCATTATATGAGCCACCAACTAATATTTATTTATTTTTATTTATTTTCGTTTTTTGAGGTAGGGTCTCACTCTAACCCAGGCTGACCTGGAATTCACTCTATAGTCTCTGAGTGGCCTTGAATTCATGGGCAATCCTCCTACCTCTGCCTCCTGAGGGCTGGGATTAAAGGCATGTGCCACCACACTGGGCTCAAACTAATGGTCTTTTACCTTAAGCCTGAGTTAGTTAGACTTTTGTCAGCAGCCACCCAAAGTTGGCCTGACTGACAAAACAGATTGGAACAGTATGTATGCCTATGGATATCTTTGTTTCTCCCTTTTTATTCATTCAGCATATATTTACTTGTTTTCTTCTTCATAAACAGATAAACTGCTAAAGCAAGTTACCTGAAAAGATTATTCTTTTCTAAAAATCTTCACCTTGACTCTTTGAGTCTCAGTCAGATGCTCCATTAGCTTCCAGTATGACTTACAATAAATGTTTTAATTAATTTACTTATTTTTATATAGGGTTTCATGTAACTCAGGCAGGCCTCAAACTTGCTATATAGCTGAGTATGACCTTGAACTTCTGATCTTTCTACCTTTATGTTCTGAGTGCTGGGATTACAGTCATGTAGCACCACACTCAGTTTTATGTGTTGCTTGGAATCCAGGGTTTCATACATGTTAGACAAATATTTTACCAACTGAGCTATATCTCCAGCCCGGTTAGCATGAGTCCTGAAAGTGGTCATGGAAGTCCAGAATTGAGACTTAGGCTGGTCACCTAAATATGGAGAGTTGGGGTCCCTGTGGCCTATCACCAATCACATAACCATCAGGAAGTTCCCCTACATCCACTCTCACATTATTTTATCATTAAATTGTGTCCCCTCATAATTCCTATGTTTGAAGCCCAAATCCTCAGAATCTCAAAATGTGATTACTTTAAGGGAAAGGATTTACTGGGACTATGACTGGTGTCATCCCATGGGCTGGGAGCCCAGACTGAGTAAAAAGGAAAAATAGAAGTGTTGCAGAGATAATTAAAACAGATCTTCAGGGCAGGTTGAATATAGCAGACCCAGTGTTCTTATATGAGGGGAAATTTGGACATACATACTAAGGGTAGACCACAAGAAGACAGAGAGGAGAAGTTATTCCTATGCAAGCCAAAGAGAGAGGCTGTGGAAAAAACCAAGACTGTAAACATTTTGATATTAGAATTCTGCCTCCAGAATTGAGAAAATCAATTGTGCTGTCTAAGTCTTTGGTACTTTGTTAGAGGAACCCCAGCAGACTAATATAACATCCGATCTTCAAAATACCCACTGTCACAGCAAAGAAAATTCTAGAAGGAGCATGGCAGATCTGGTTTTCAGTTCATCTCCTCTCCTAGAAAGCCCTCTACCACTGCCTGACAGATCGAGAGTGAGAACAAAAGACAGACGCATGTTAGGCCCCTGAGACTGAGAGAAACCCTTACTTACATGTGCCTGGGTGCAAAGTTTAATCACATTCTACAAAGCCAATTTACCAGCCTTGATTAATTTCTGACTTTCCTGGGGAATACTGCAGCAATACACAGGGCTGTTAACCTCACAAAGAGGACTACTTCATTTAGCCATTTAACTTCCTTGGTATGTCTTCATTGTGCAAATGTAGAAAGCTACTTAGGGGGCAATGTGCTTATGCTTTTAAATAATTGTTCACAAAGTTATAGCATTACATGGGATTTTACCACCTTGGCTAATATATTGCTCCTATTTCCTGGATACCATGTCACTGGTGGTAGATAAAAGTACTGGAAAATAATAGCTAAAGACCTGCCACACATAAACAAGTTAAAAGAAAAACAGGAATGAACTAATAAACTGGCAAATACACACACACACCAAAAAAAAAAATAAAAATAAAAATAAAAAAAAAAACACTTTAGGAGGGCTGGGTAGATGGTGCATGTGTTTTGAGTTTATTTATAGCAGCACAAAGCCCTGGTGCACCCATTCTTTCTCTCTCTATCTCACACACATAAATAAATAAATAAAAAATATTTTTTTAAAAAACTATGAAAGCTGGGTGTAGTATCATATGCCTTTGATCCCAGCACTTGGGAGGCAGAGGTAGGAGGATAGCTGTGAGTTGGAGGCCAGTCTGAGACAAAGTAGAGAATTCCAGGTCAGCTTGAGCTAGAGTGAGATTCTACTTCAAAAAAAAAAAACACAAAAATCTATGAAAAGCTTATCATAGAAAACTCAGTCTTCCAGCAAAGAGATGAGATTTGGTCACTCCTGGCTTGGAAAGCGTGTCCACGGTCTGCAGAGGGATGGGGCTGGTGGTGGTCTTGTTTGTTCCCTCACCACTGCTGACTTCTCCACACTTCAATGCTGCAGTTCCTGTAGACTCAACTTTCCTGTCCTCCTAAACCACCTTCTGCTTACTGAGCACGTGGGATCATAACATGGTGGATTCTCTTTTTCTTTTCTTTCTTTCTTTCTTTCTTTCTTTCTTTCTTTCTTTCTTTCTTTCTTTCTTTCTTTCTTTCTTTCTTTTTTTTTTGTGTGTGTGTGTGTGTGTGTGTTAGGAAATACTGGCTCTAGAACTTTGAATTTACTCAATATGTGGAGAAATGTGACTGGTGACATTTTCTTTCCTTTATTCTCTTCTTTTGTTTGTTTTTTGAGGTAGGGTCTTGCTCTAGCCCAGGCTGACCTGAAATTCACTAGCCAGTCTCAGTGCTGGGATTAAAGGCGTGTGCTGCCACACCAGTCCCGCTAGTCTCTTCTTGCTTCATGGGAAATGGTGGCTTTATGACTGGGATTTCTACACTGGTTTACACCACACTACATACTTCTTTTCAAAACAGGGCAGATAGGATGTGTTTGGTTCTCAAGGGTTGTTTATTTATTTACTATTTGCAAGGGAGGGAGGAAGGGAGAGAGAGATAGAAAGAGAAAGAGAGAATGGCCTCTAACAGGGCCTCTTGCTACTACAAAAACTCCAGATATATGCACCACGTTGCACATCTGGCTTTATGCAGGTATTGAGGATTTGAACTTGGGCCATCAAGCTTGCAAGTGCCTTAATGGTCAAGCCAACTCTCCAGCTTTCTCAAATTTTTAATCTGAAGAGGTTCTGAAAAACCTGTAGGTAAAACTATACTTAAACGATTGTAGCTTCTCAAGCAGTTTTCCTGGAGCCTTGAAGATGTGGTTCATGAAGGGCTTCTCAGATTATTTGGGTAAAAGTTCAACAAATGCTTGAATGTGAGAACCATATGAATGTGGTAAACTGAGGTGAGGGGATTACAAAGGAAATGCAATGGAGACACATCTGCTCTTGTATGCTCTGAAATCTGGGATAATAAATGGAGAAGAAATAGACCGGTTCACATAAAAATAGCACAGGAAGGGCTAAATGTCGTGGGTAGTATGTATGCAATCTGAGAGACAGGAATAGCTCTTCTAGTCATGGGGTGTAGAGGGGAGCAAGCTAAAGTCAGGCAAGAACTAGTACTTGGACTTGTGGGTAAACCAGAGAAGCAATAATGAATAATAATATACTGGCTTTCCTCCTCTCCCACAACTTTCTCCCTGCACTACATGCCAATCACCAAGACCCGTTCTGTTGTTACAACCGATCAGTCAGACTCTCTTCAGAGCTTGTCACAAAGGGCATATGGCTTAATTCCTGCATTCTAACTGGGTGTTCATTCTCCGGGTAAGATGAGTCACATAGTCACTGCCCAGGAGGGGAACAGACAACACAGGAAAATCACCATGCTCCTCTCATTCTCACCCTAACAGTACACAACAGTACACAGAAACGTCAGGGCTTTCAGGGGAAGTGTAATCACAGAGAGCAGAGTCCACAGTGAGGACGCTAAGGCTGATGGATCAGACCTGGATTCTCACTGTCAGCAAGTCTTCTGCCAAAATGGGCTCTATCTTGATCTGATGAAATGAGAATTCAACTCTTTTTCCATCTTGCTTATACCAAGTAACTCACCAGAGCTGCAAATTCATAGATCAATGATGCCCTACTATCAAGCTTGCCAATTCTGTAGACACCTTCTAGGTAGGTTCTCATATTCTTCCAGTTTCAAGCCACACAGTTTTCTTCCTCTCTGAGGTTCTGAAATGCCTTCCTTTTCATCCTAGGCACAGTTCTAGCCTTGTTTACATTTCAGATAGATTTACCACCTCTCACAGTGCCTCCCACTGCTCCCAGGCCACTGCCAGTCCATTGCCAGACACACCACCTAGCTCTGGAAACACTGGCTTCTCATTTCCAGTTTAGTACATGTAATGCCAACTTATTTTTTCCTTAGCAGAGATTGCAACCATTTAGATCAATCCACTCTTCACTTCCCCAGCTGCTCTACTCCATGCAAAACCAAATTCTCTAGTCTCCAGTGTTCCTAGAAGTTCTCTTGATTCTAACTTGGTTTACCATGTTCTTTCTACCTAAAACACTTCTCACAGTCTAGTAAACCTACCCACCCATGAGTCTTGCTCTTCCTCCTCTATACTGAAGGAAAAGGAGCAACATGTTCCCTTACCTTCTGATGGAACTGATTTCATTCTTCCCCTTAAAAGACATTTGCTTCCTTTTTTCCTCCTGACTAGGGTGAAGTCAGAGATTGCACTGCAATTAGTTCTGTATCACCTGGGTCCCTGGGGAGCCCTTCATAATAAATGCACTGGCTCTGAGAGTGGAGTATAGAATTGTAAGTGTTGTAAAGGAATTAGGAAATGCTACTTTCTCCTGAAAATAGACGTGTGATAGGGTTTTTTTTTATATTTCAGTACTGACTAATTTAAATGCATGAACTAAAGTTTGCTAAGAGTACAAAGGTAATCAGGAATGAAAAACCAAATGGAATGGAAACAGAAATTCACTAGGAGCCATCAAAGCCAGCTAGCCCCCTGCCATGAGAAACAGTTAATCCTACTTCTTATTGCCAGGAAGAAGCTCCTAAAAGCACCTATAGGGTTTAGGACTTGATTCAGGGCATAAAGGGTAACTTTGCATTCCAAAGCCACATCTCCTGAGGGTGTTTAGGAGCTACTGACTATGAATAACAACAGCTTCAGTGTTTTTTGTTTTTTTTTCTAGTTTGTCTTTGAGTTGCAGAGCCAGGAGGTCCAAACCATTTTAAAGTATAGAATTGTCACTATCCTATATATCTAATTTGTCAATAGAGATATTTCTGTAAAGGCAGATTTCTTTTAACTCTTACAGATAAGTATCACATCAATTAAGAGAAATTTTTTCTTTGATTACCATTGACTCTATTATTCCAGAGTTTACATTCCACAGATATTATCAACTATTACACCAAGAAAACTTTCAGTAAGTGAAGGTTGTGAACCATCTTGTTTTAAAGTAGCTCAGTTACCCGCCCCCCCACACGTCCAGGGAAGTCTTGGGGACTGAGTTGGGGTTGGGGCAGCCATCGGGTTCCAAGAGGTTCTGGGATCTGTGCTCACCACAGCAGTTTCCCTACAATTGGAAGTGGAGCAAGTTATGGAAATTATGCCCCTCCCCCTTAAACAAGATTAGTGTTTTATATTTAGGCAAAATCACCTCTACTAGGTAGAAATCTGATTTTTTTTCTTGGTAGAATGTAGCCAGGTAGTAGTCTTGTTTAAATTCCTCCCATAACTTAATTTCTCAGTGCAATGCTGATATTTTATAAGCAGAGCATTGTTTTTTTGCTCTTAATTTTTGGAAAGACAAAGTGAACGGAGATAAGCCCATTTTTTAGCTTATTTCTGCAGCTGAGAAGTCAGACAAGATTTAAAGGTTAAAAGATTCATCTTTTAAAAAACAGAGAAGTGGATGCTATTACTTTCAACAACTTTTAGAAACATATATATACATATGTGTATATATATAAATATATATACATATATTATACATATACATATATTATATATTATATATTATACATTATATATTATATATATACATATATATATATATATATATATATATATATATATATATATATATATATAAACAAACTTCTGGGCTGTCATGTTTGTCAATAATCCAGGAAAACACTATAATATTCATCAGGCAATAGTCCTCAACAGCTTAAAAACAGGCACTTCCTCGGATATTCATTGTAGATAAAAAGGGATAAAAATAATTATAGCCATGTTAGAGTGTGTGTTCGATAATCATCTGCCAGCAGAGAAAAGGGGTGTTAAAAGCAAGAGACCACAGCCTTTTGAGTGTGAGCAGACCAGAATGAACGGCAGCTGTCAGCTGTCAGTGGTGAGGGGCTGGGCAGAATTCAGCCTCCTCTCACCCACTCCTCCCTCCCGCTGCAACTTCCAGCAGCGGTAGACTGGAACTGTAAATCCACAGCCTCCATTGTAGTCTGTCCTCTCCCCACCCAATCCTCCTAAAACCGCATCAGGACCCACCTACCTTTTGAGGACTATAGGAGGCTCACTAGCGGAAGGGCCAGAAGGATGCACAATTAGTGCTCTTCAGCATCTCCCTTCTGGAGCAGTTAACTGCAAGTACGGATTCGCCTCCATTTTCTGGTCACATGATCCCTGGCACATCTAAATAAGGCTGATCACCTGCCTCTCTCAGATCCCCCGGCGCACCAGCCTGCTTTGGCTGGGGACAGAACTGGGCCTGGGCACAGCAGCATTTGGGAATATAAAATACATCCAGCAGGTCATAGAATCACGCATACTCCCTTGATTTTTAAGTCAGTTCAGAAAACCTGCTGCCACTCCTGTTCCTAGCTGAGATCCGATGTGAAATGTGAATGGACTTAAGATAGGTTTGAAAGGGTTTTAGTTCCCTGACACCTCTTACACAGAGACACACACACGCACACACACACACACACACACACCCACACACACCATTAAAGTACATTCACTTTGGAGGCATAAGAGGATACATGAGGAAGCCCAGCTGAAAGTTCTAGAAAAAGTCAGGATGCTTGTGCATAATTCAGGCAGCTTTGGCTATGGAGAGGCAGAGGTGTGTAACGGCTGAGCATGAGAATGCTGCAGACTGCTCTGAGTTTGAATCTAACTTCTTCACTTGCAAGTAAGCTTGAAGGAGACTGAACAGCAGGGTGCCTCAGCCTGCCCATTCAAAATTGACAGCAATAGTAATGCTACCTTAAACTGGCAATATAACCTGGACTCAGAGAGCAGATTAAAATGATCTTGCAACAAATGTTTGTTATTATTAATTCTAGAATTTCCAGCAGGGGCCAGGGATTTAAATCAGTTGTAGAAACTTGCCTTGTATGCACAAACCCTGGGTTCAATCCCAGCAAAGACTAGGTGTGGTGATTCATGACAATAATTCTAGTACTGTAAAGCAGAGGTAGGAGGATCAGAATTCAAGGTCCGTCTTGGCTAAATAAAAAGACTGAGGGATGGAGGGATGACTTAGTGGTTAAGGCATTTGCCTGCAAAGCCAAAGGACCCAGGTTTGATTCCCCAGGACCCATGTCAACCAGATGCATAAGGGGGTACACATGTCTGGTGTTCGTTTGCAGTGGCTGGAGGCCCTGGTGTGCCCATTCTCTCTCTCTCTCCTCTGTCAGATAAATAAATAAAGATAAAATATTAAAAAAAAAAAGACTGAAGCCAGCTTGAAATACACAAGACCTTGCCTCAAAAATAAATACTAGCAGAAACACTGATGCAGTTGAGGCCAATCAAATATTTCCATAATAGAAAGGAGCATAATAAATTATTTACCAACTGTTTTGGTTTGTTTCAAGGATTCTTTTTTTTCATTTTTAAAAAATATTTTATTGGGCTGGAGAGATGGCTTAGCGGTTAAGCACTTGCCTGTGAACCCTAAGGACCCTGGTTCGAGGCTCGGCTCCCCAGGTCCCACGTTAGCCAGATGTAGAAGGGGGCGCACGCGTCTGGAGTTCGTTTGCAGAGGCTGGAAGCCCTGGCGCGCCCATTCTCTCTCTTCCTCTACCTGTCTTTCTCTCTGTGTCTGTCGCTCTCAAATAAATAAATAAATAAATTTAAAAAAACATTTTATTAATTTATTAGAGAGAGAGGGAGAAAGGGTATGTCAGGGCCTCTAGCCACTGCAAACAAACTCCAGACACATGTACCACCATGTGTATCTGGTTTACATGGGTTCTAGGAAGTTGAACCTGGGTCCCTAGGCTTTGAAGGCAAGTGCCTTAACTGCCAATCCATCTTTCCAGCAACCTTCCCCCCACTGTAGCTTTTTTTTTTTTTTTTTGATAGATGATCTTATTCTGTAAGCCAGCCTGGCTCATGGTTATCCTGTTTACTAGTGCTGAAATTATAGGTATGAGCTGCCAGACCAAGTCTTTGGCCCAGCACATAAATAGAAATATAAAAACTCAGTGGTTTTTTAAAACCTTATTTATTTATTTGAAAAAGAGGGAGATAGAAAAAGAGAGAATGGGTACACTAGGGTGTCTAGCCACTGCAAAAGAACTCCAGACACATGTGCCACCTTGTGTACCTGGCTTTATTGGGTACTGGGGAATTGAACTCTTGTCCTTAGGCTTAGCAGTCAAGTGCCTTAACTGTTAAGTCATTTCCTGCTCAAAACTCAAAATTTTATCAAGTTTTTGGCTTTAAATATTATTTTGTAGGGTCATAAAAAAGAAAACTATATTATCAGATAGATCAGACTTCTGAGCATAATCAGAATATAATCAACTGGAATAGTAACCAGAAGTCCTATGTCCATGGCCCTTTTCCTTTCTTTCTTTCCTTCTTTCTTTCTTTCTTCCTTCCTTCCTTCCTTCCTTCCTTCCTTCCTTCCTTTCTTTTTTTCTTTTTTTTTTTTTGTTGTCATTTATTTGAGGTAGAGTTTTGCCCAGGCTGACCTGAAACTCACTATGTAGTCTCAGGGTGGCCTTGAATTTACAGCAATCCTCCTACCTCTGCCTCCCAAGTGCTGGGATTAAAGGCTTGTGCCACCACACTGAGCTCCTTTTCCTTTCTGAGGGAAGGGGACTATGGTAGAATTGTAAAAGTGTGGTACTGTTTAAGAGGTGTTCACTCATATTCCTTCCTTCCTTCCTTGTTTTGTTCTCCCCCAATCCCCAAGGTAAAGTCTCACTCTAGCCAAGACTGACTTGGCACTCACTCTGTAGTCCCAAACTGGCCTCAAACTTACAGTGATCCTTCTGCCACTGCCTCCCAAGTGATGAAATTAAATTAAAGGCTTGCACAACTAAGCCAAGATGGCTCTTATTCTTTTATTTTTTTTTTTGGTTTTTCAAGGTAGGGTCTCACTCTAGTCCAGGCTGACCTGGAACTCACTATATAGTCTCAGGGTGGCCTTGAACTCATGGCAATCCTCCTACCTCTGCCTCCCAAGTGCTGGGATTAAAGGCATGCGCCACCACACCCAGCAGCTCTTCTTCTTCTGTTTTTTTAATTATTTATTGATTTATTTGAGAGCGACAGACACAGAGGGAAAGACAGATAGAGGGAGAGAGAGAGAATGGGTGCGCCAGGGCTTCCAGCCTCTACAAACGAACTCCAGACGCGTGCGCCCCCTTGTGCATCTGGCTAACGTGGGACCTGGGGAACCAAGCCTCGAACCGGGGTCCTTAGGCTTCACAGGCAAGCGCTTAACCACTAAGCCATCTCTCCAGCCCTCTTATTCTTAAATGAAGGCATCTAATGTCCTTCCATGGTTGTTAAGAGAAACAGTGAAGAGAAAAAGAAGCAAATTTTTATATCTCTACTTAAGCTAGAAGTCTACATATTCACTAGACTGTGAGTAATTATCAAGGAACTTCTCAGTAATGTATTCAGCTGTGAGGGAGAATGGGGTAGGGGACAACAGGAGAATATCACTTTGCAGGGTTACTGCAGTGGGCAGAAGTTTAGCAGAAGAGCAGGACAGGGTGAGTCAAGTGGTGTCAGGGCAGAATAGATGGCTACCAAGCCTTGGGAATGTGTCCCGGAGGAAGGAAGAAAAATGGGGACTGTGTCTTAATGAAGTGTTGGCTCAGAGATGGGGTTTCCCTCCCGAGAAACAGACAGTAGCCAAATCTGTTTTAAATAATATCTGTTTTTGTTGTTGTTGCTTTGTTTTGTTTTTGTGTTTGTTTGGTTTTCTGAGGTAGAGTCTAACCCAGGCTGACCTGGAATTCACTATGCAGTCTCAGGGTGGCCTCGAACTCATGGCAATCCACCTACCTCTGCCTCCCAAGTGCTAGGATTAAAGGCATACACCACCACGCCTGGCTTTAATATCTGTTTTAATTCTATCATGGATAGAGGAAAGACTCATGAAGCCCCACGCTCTCCTGCCTGCTCTTTGTTGTCATTGTATGCTGGGGATGGGAGAGTCATTCTCTTCAGTGGTACAGCCACTGACAAGTTGCTCATGCCCCAGTAAACAACTCCGTACTCGTGTGTATGAAAACAGCACTAATGACACTCAGCCAGGCACATATACACACATACACATATATACACACAGCAAGAGACATGAAAGTGGGTGAGGGACGACCTGGGAAGAAGGGGTTCCACAGAAGTGAGAGGGGAATAAGGGTAATGGATCAAAGATAATCAAAATACATGTACATAATTGTCAATATATATTTAAAAAAATAGCCAGGGGCTGGAGAGATGGCTTAGTATTAAGGTGCTTGTCTGCCAAGCCTAAGGCTCCATGTTTGACACTGCCTATTCCACAAAAGCCAGATGCACAAAGATGAGGCAAGGGCAAGGTTGCACAAGCCCACTAGGTGGTGCAAGCATCTGGAGTTTGAATGCAGTGGCTGAGGCTGGTGTCTTACTAAATGCATATATTATGCTCACCAAACTGCTTGGTAAACACTTCTTTTAATGCTTATAGCCATATGTTAATGCTACTCTCTTTTTTTTTTTTTTTTTTTTTTTTGAGGTAGGGTCTTGCTCTAGCCCAGCCTAACCTGGAATTCACTATGTATTCTCAGGGTGGCCTCGAACTCACAGCGATCCTCCCACTTCTGCCTCCCGAGTGCTGGGATTAAAGGCGTGCGCCACCCCGCCCGGTGCTACTCTCATTTTTGGTTAGAGAAGCTTCTCTTTTTAGATAGCAGTGACCTTGGGATGACTCAGAAAGCACCAAAGTACTGAGAAGCAGTGACAGAGGAGTGCTCAGCACTGAAACATCGCTATCACACCTTCCAACGCTCAGGGTCCATTGTGGGAGAGGTGGCAGAAAGAACCACAGGAAAGGTAGGACTCCTTACAATGCATTCCTCTAGACACAAAATGGCCTGGATATCCATGACCTCACAGTGCCTGACACTACCTACACAAGGCCATCATAATAGGAGAAAAAGATTATGACATCAAAATAAAAGAGAGACTCATTGAGAGGGGGAGGGGAAAGTGAGGGGGGAGGGAATTATCATAGTTTTCTATCTATATTATGGAAGTTGTCAATAATAAAAAAATTTTAAAGAAAAGAAACAGGAGAAAGAAAGAAAGAAAGAAAGAAAGAAAGAAAGAAAGAAAGAAAGAAAGAAAGAAAGAAGAAAAAAGAAATGAGAGGCAGTTCTGACTCAACAGCAGATTCTATCTGGGGCATTATGAGAAGGGCTATGACCAAGCAGGTCAAAAAGCCACCCTCTCTGACAGACTAAAGGATAATAGGAATGGGTGGTTGGGTCAGAATCTAAAGATGGAGTCATTCTGGTTCTAACAATCACGAACAAGAGAAGCACAGAACCATGAAGAAATAATTATGGTCTTAAATTGCCAGAGAAAAGATAGATTTTGCAGGATGTGGTGGCAGATGCCTTTAATCCCAGCACTTGGAAGGCCAAGATAGGAGGAGTGCTCTGAGTTTGAGGCCATCCTGAGACTACATAGTGAATTCCAGGTCAGCCTGGGCTAGAGTGGCCCTACCTAAAAAAAAAAAAAAAAAAAAAAAGAGATCTCTATTGCTCCTAAACTAAATACAGCACATAACTCTTGAAAACAGCTATAGCACATGCTTGAAAATTTCATTAAAAGCACACTATGAAAGGGGTATGATGGCAAACACTTTTAAGGCCAGTACCAAAAGAAGCCAGAAGCCAGAAGGTTACCATCCAGTCAAAGCCAGACTGGTCTACATAGAAATTCAAAGTGAGCCAGGAGGACAGATAGACCCAATGACATAATTGCTGCTTCAAAAGACCTGTAGCCTGGCTTCTCCAAGGAGTCCAACCCTGAACTGACTTTTTCATGGCTTTTGTTCCCAAAGGACTCCTACAGAGGAACCATGAATTAAGCTTGTCATGCATTCATAGCTTAGTCCATTTTCATGGTTCATTTTTCTGAAGCTGAGTTTCCATCTCTTTCTACTTAGGCCAGCTCTACTGAATAACATGTTTGCCTCTTTCCAGGCCATTTTCTGTCTTTTTCCACTTGCTCTCTGTCAGGCTCTCTCATCCTCTCACTTTCAGATTTTGACCACTGGGGACACCGGTGAGAGATGAGGGAGAGTGAGGAAGAAGAAGGCAAAATAAACTCACCAGGTGCCTTCCCTGTGGGAACCTCTCAGGCTGGCTGTGTTCCTCCCAGTAGTCACCACTGCTCTCAGTATGCCCCTCTCTACTTTAAGTTCTTGAGACTCTGGTTCTGGGTTCTAGCAACCACTCCTTCCCCTCACCTATGAGGGAGGCTAGGGCACTAAGGAGCAGCTGAGCTATCTTGGCTATTGTACTATTCTGGGTGGCTTCCTCCTACCCTGTCACCATCTTTGTAAATGTTGCATTGATTAAATCACTCTTGAATTTTCCTAATTTGAATGTGTAATCATTCATGCTGTGCTCTGATATACCAATTCACCTGCTTCAGAAAGCCATGAGTTCTCATTTTTATCCAATTTTCACTGGCTGTTTTCTGAAGCCAGCTCTACCACTCACTCTGATGTTTCCAGGTTCTGCCAGAGGCACATTTTGGATTCTCCCACAAACAAGAAGACAATTTTGTAGACAGGTTCCCTGTGGTGTTCCTTCCACAGGACAATTGAGCTGCACCACCGCACCTTGGGACTCAGACCTGTCTCTTTCTATACAACCTTTGGTCACAGAATACCCTGTCTTCAAATATTTGGAAAGCTGAAAGGGCTTTTGACCTTCTGGGTCCCCTCTTCCCTCCAGCCCCTTGATCTGGTCCCACACAATGGAAAGTAACTACCCGTGTGGCCATACCTCACATGACTTCAGTAGAACATTATTAATGGTTTGATGCTTGCTTAACATATAGTTTTAGCTCTGAATCTAGCTTGTCAACTTGGTTCTCAGTTACTTAAGCAAACACCAGTCATGATGCTACATTTTACACATGATGACCACTGAAAACAGCAGGCTTTGAGCAAAGTAATTTGCCTTCATAATGAGAGTGGGTTTATCCAATAAATTGAAGACCTTAAGAGAGAAATTTCCTGAAGAAAGAATTCCCCTCCTGACTACAACATAAATACCTGCCAAATTTTCTAGTCTTCTGACCTCAGAGTATAGACTTGATTCAATGTTGATCCTTGCCTGAGTTAGATGGCCTAACCTCCAGAGTTTAAGTTTGCCAGATTTATAGCCATATGCTACTTCTCCCGCCTTGTTTTCATATGTGTATATATTGGCTACTTTTCTTATTGCTATGACAGAAAGCCTGCCACAAATAACTTACAGGAAGTAAAAGTTATTTTGGTTCATGGTTTCTGTGGTAGTTTGAATGGTTAGCCCCCAATAGATTCAGGAGTTTTTTGTTTTGTTTTGTTTTGTTTTTAAGCTTGTAACTTGGTGTCACTGTGGGTAGATCCTAGGTTCCAGCCCTAAGGTGTGTTTGGGGCCAGATCTGGAATTCTAGCCAAAAAGTATGCAGAAGGGCTCAAGCTCTTCCTGGGGTTCCTGGAGTGTGCCTGCTTATGGTACTGCTGGTGGTATTTCTCTCTGTGTGGACCTGTGTGTGAAAGAGGGCCAGCTTCGTCCACCATTATGGAACTTCCTCTGGATCGATAAGCTTCAATCAATCCCTTCCTTCCATAAACTTAACCTAGTTTTGAAGTTCATCCCAGCAACATGCAGTTGACTAGGACAGAAAAGTGCTACTGAGAGTGGAGTGCTACTGTGTGATGAATCTGACCATGTGCATTTTGATGTATATATATTTGTATGTATGTATATAAACACACACATATATTATTATTTGTTCTGTTCCTTTGGTAAGCCTTAACTAGTACATAACATCATTGCCCTTTTATTTACATGCTATTTTTGTAATGATTATGTCTCTTCATTTTAAGCAAGGTGTATGGGTTGGGAGTATGGCTCAATGCTAGAGCCTTGCTTGGCATTTGTGAAGACTTGGATTCATTTCCCAGCACCAAAAGTGAGGAAGGGGAGAAGGGCATGAGGAAGACAGCAGAGAAGGAGCTATGTATGCTGCAACTGGCTTTGCAGAAGTGCTCTGTGACCACCTAGAAGGGATTAAGAACCAGCATTTAATCTTTTGCTGGTCTAGTCTATAGCTGGAGGAAGACCAAAGTGTTGGCAAAGGCTTCTGGAAAGACTGATGCTAAGGCCCAGGAACATAGGACTGATTATCTCAAGGAGTTAGACTGTCTCTTAGCCTGTTAACACATTTTGTTCACAAGAGTCAGTAAGTGAAAAAGAGAAAAGATATCTTTCAAATATCTACTGTTGCCCTCAAGGCAGTTTGGAAGCTGAAAGGGCTCCCAAAGAGGGTGGGCAAAATAAGAAGATAAGCCAGTTTGCAGCTGGTGTATATATCCCATTGCAATGTGCACTTCTTTATTTTTATAAATATATATTTTAATATTTTATTTTATTTATTTGAGAGAGGGAAAGAGGGAGAGAGGGGGGAGGGATAGAGAGAGAGAGAGAGAAAGAGCATCAGCATGCCAGGGCTTCCAGCCACTGCAAATGAATGCCAGATGCATACAACACCTTGTGCATCTGGCTTATGTGGGTCCTGGGTAATCAAACTGAGGTCCTTTGGCTTCTCAGGCAAGTGCCTTAACCGCTAAACCATCTTTCCAGCCTGCAATGTGCACTTCTAAGGAATGAAGAATCAGTCTTTTTTTTACATGCTGATCCTGATTTTGGACATTCATGATCAGATTATGCATATGATGTGTCCCTGGTTTTTGTTTGGGAAGTAGCTGTCTTGCTGATCTGCTAATGTGATTATCATCCAGTGTCCATAATTTCCTTCATTTATTCTTCCCACTTCACTTGGCTAGACTCTCCTTCTTCCTTGCCTTTCCAAATGATGGCCTTCTTTCTATGCCCATCTCTGCTATCTCTCAGGGCCACCCTATGACTGCCATAGGTCATTCTGCCTGCATAGTCACTTCTTTCATTAGACTTATTGTACAATTATTTTTCAACTCTGCTGGTCTAAAAGCATCCAACTCCTCACAGGCATATAATCATGTTTGTCTTTTGACTTTAAGAGAAAGTGAAATGTTCCCACATACATCAAATATTATGAATTTTAGATCCTCTATGTCCTGTGTCCAACTAATAATAAATGGTCCCTGCCAGCTGCTCACACAGGTACCCTAAACAATCATCTCTACTATTACTATGTTGTCTTTCATATACCTTGTCTTACATAGCTGCCATTGTCAAGTGAGACCCTGCACACAGAGTGTTTATGAGCTGGTGTTTAGCAAATGCACATACTTGGCAACTACATCTATTTCTTTCTTTTTTTTAAAAATTTATTTGTTTATTTATTTATTTGAGAGTGACAGACACAGAGAGAAAGACAGATAGAGGGAGAGAGAGAATGGGTGCGCCAGGGCTTCCAGCCTCTGCAAATGAACTCCAGACGTGTGTGCCCCCTTGTGCATCTGGCTAACGTGGGACCTGGGGAACCGAACCTCGAACCGGGGTCCTTAGGCTTCACAGGCAAGCGCTTAACCACTAAGCCATCTCTCCAGCCCAACTGCATCTATTTCAATTGGCACTGGTTACTATCTGTACTGCTATCTATGCCTAGCTCTTCAATGACACTCTAAGAATCTAGAAGGCTAAGAATATGACTTAGAACAATAGTTCTCAATCTGAAGTACATATCTGAATTACTGAATCACAAGGATGAATTTCTGAAGCCATGCTGGCTTGTTTGTCTATAGAATTCCTGATTCTGGAGAAAGGTCCAGGTAGAGCTGGTCACTTGAGTTTCTAACAAGTGCTCAGATAGCATAGATGCCACTAGTTCCAGGCCCCCACTTGGAGAACCAATGCTTGTTTGTAATGCTAGGGATGAAACCCAGGGACTCAGGCATACCTGCTAATCAAGTACTCTACCAATAAACTATACACCCTGTCCTGAACCACTGTTGTAGACAACTGCATTTTCTGAAAAATTAGAAGAGAGAAAATTTCAAATATATCAAGTCAAGTAATTATGCAAAAGTATTAGCAATGTCAGTGAGAAAAGTCTCTTCACTGTAGCAGCTGATGGAAGGGGATGAGCAAAGGAGTCTTGTTGAAAGAAAAAGGTGCTGAGCTGAGTATGATGGTGCACGCCTTTAATCCCAGCCCTCAGGAGGCAGAGGTAGGAGGATCACCATGAGTTTAAGGCCATCCTGGGATTACAGAGTGAATTCCAGGTCAGCCTGGGTTAGAACAAGACCCTGTCTCAAAAGACAAACAACAACAAAAATAGATAAAAGAAAATGTGCTGGTGGCACAACTATACACTGACTGTCATTTGTTGGGTTTCAGAGATGTGTGCTCACTGCAGACAAGAAGTCAAATAATACCACTGCCAACATGCTCCTGTGTTCTATGCTCAACCCACAACAATGCCAGCAGGGCTGCTGCTACTCCACTCTGATAACTGATCTGGGGTCTCTCTGTAGGGAAGTAGCTTGGAAAGAAAAAGAAAGATGAGGCCAACAAAAGATGCCTCATTTTATGAGGCTGTATTTGAACACAACACAGATTTTAATTCCTGTGACTCTTCAGTGACCTTTAATATACTTCTGGGGTTTGTTCCCCCTTTGCTTACTTCAATAAGAAATACAATTTTCTGAGTGTGGTGGAGCAAAAATTTAATCCCAGCATTTGGGAGGCAGAAGTAGTAGGATCACAAATTAATTTTACAGAATTTAATTCTGTAGGAAGACTATTAGAGCCCACTGATTTTACAGATGAGGGAACACAACCTTGGGGATAATCATAAATATATAACTTGCTACAGTAGAACCTGGTTTGATTCCAGAATCCTTGATTCATAGTGTCTACATGGTATATATTGTTCCTTTCACTCCCAAACTGAATAGGAAAAATACATCTTTCCCATATCAAATTTTAAAGTGGAAAATGGTTTTCCATTTGACTTAACTTACTTTTCACTGTTTTCAAAGGCAAATGAAGAGAAATTGCAAACATTGTCAGCAGGGACCCAAATTTTAATGTAACAATAACATCCAGTTGCTTGCTATATGATATGCCTTGTGGCTACACAGAAATTTGCCACAGTGAAGATTCTCACAGACCATTTGTTTGAATGAATTAATGATGAAACCACTGATTCCATTATTGTTTGTCAATTTCACACTGATCCTGAGCCTGCTGTGGAGTGTCCTGATAACCCTGCCTGTGCCCACATGAAATCAGAAAATGCTGTACTATAGGCAGTATACCATCCAGAAAGGTAAGGACTTTGGTGGTTGAAAGCTTTAAAGCTGAGGGCATTTTCTGTGGTTACTTAAATCTAGGAAGGTTATAGAAACTCCCTGAACCTAGGCTTCTGGTTAAGATGGCAGAATAGGAGCTACATCAAAGCAGCCCTGGGGTGGGGGAGTGGGGGGAGGGGAGACAGCAAAATATACTCTTGTACTAAAAAGTGAAGGTGTATAAGAAATTATCAATCATAGCAGAGAACTAAGAGAGATCCAAGGACACAATGAAGGCAGTCCTAAGAGAACAATTTATAGCCTTAAGTGCCTATATTAAGAAATTAGAAGCTGGGTGTGGTGGCACACGCCTTTAATCCCAGTACTTGGGAGGCAGAGGTAGGAGGATTGCCATGAGTTTGAGGCTACCCCGAGACTACAATAGTGAATTCCAGGACAGCCTGGGCTAGAGTGAAACTCTACCTTGAGAAACACACACACACACACACACACACACACACACACACACAAATTTAGAGGGCTGGAGAGATGGCTTAGCGGTTAAGTACTTGCCTGTGAAGCCTGAAGACCCCGGTTCTAGGCTCAGTTCCCCAAGACACACATTAACCAGATGCACAAGGGGGAGCATGCATCTGGAGTTCATTTGCAGTGGCTGGAGGCCCTGGTGTGCCCATTCTCTCTCTCTACCTGCCTCTTTCTCTCTCTGTCTGTAGCTCTTAAATAAATAAATAAAAATAAACAAAAATAATTAAAAAAAAGAAATTAGAAAGGTTGCAACTAAACAACTTAATGCTTCACCTTAAGGCGGTGGATAAAGAAGAACAAGGAAAACCAAAAATCAGCAGATGGGAAGAAATAATAATTAGGGCAGAAATTAATGAAATAGCCAGAAAAATCAATCCAAAGAATCAATGAAACAAAGAGTTGGTTCTTTGAAAGGATAAACACAATTGATAAACCCTTAGCAAATTTGACTAAAAGAAAGAGAGAAGAGATACAAATTAATAAAATTAGAGATGAAAAAGGCCCAATTCCAACAGATATCAAAGAAATAAAAAAAAATCACATGGACATACTATAAGAACATATACTCCACTAAGTTTGAAAATCTGAAAGAAATGGATGATTTCCTTGATTTATATTATCTACCTAAGTTAAATCAAATGAGATTAACCACTTAAATAAGTCTATAACAAGTATGGAGATGCAAGCAGTTATCAAAAGTCTCCCAACTAAAAATGATCAGGATCAGATGGATTCACTAGTGAATTTTACCAGACCTTCAGGGAAGGACTAACAGCAATGCTTCTCAAACTTTTCCAGAAAATAGAAAAAGAAAGAATACTATTAAACTCCTACAAAGCCAGCATCACCCTGACACCCAAACCAGACAAAGACCAAAAAAAGAAAAGTACAGACCAATTTCCCTCATGAACATAGATGCAAAAATTTTCAACAAAATATTGGCAAACAGAATACAAGAATATATCAGAAAGATCATTCACCCCAGCCAAGGAGGCTTATCCCAGAGATGCAGGGATGGTTCAATATATGCAAATAGATAAATGTAAATATCATATAAATGGATTGAAGGACAAAAATCACATGACCATCTCATTAGATGCAGAAAAAACATTTGACAAAATCCAAAATCACTTCATGATAAAAGTCCTACAGAGACTGGGAATAGAAGGAACATATCTCAAAATAATAAAGGCTATTTATAACAAACCTACAGGCAACATATTACTAAACTGAGAAAAACTTGAAGCTTTTCCACTAAAATCAGGAACAAGACAAGGGTGATAACTGTCCCCACTTTTATTTAATATAGTGCTGGAAGTCTTAGCCATAGCAATAAAGCAAGAGATCAAGTCATCATTATTTGCAGATGATATAATTCTATACATAAGGGACCCTAAAGACTACCAACAAACTGTTAGAGCTGATAAACACTTATAGCCATGTAGCAGGATACAAAATAAACACACAGAAATCAGTAGTCTTCCTATATGCTAACAACAAACACACAGAGGATAAAATCAGAGAACACTCCCATTCACCATTGCATAAAAAAAAAAAATAGTATGTTGGAATAAACCTAACCAGGAAGTGAAGGATGTCTACAATGAAAACTTTAAACCACTCAAGTGAGAAATTGTGGAAGACACTAGGAAATGGAAAGACATCCCTTGTTCTTGGATCAAAAGAATCAATATTGTGAAAATGGCAATCTTACCAATACCAATCTACACAGTTAAGCCAATCCCCATCAAAATTTCAAGGGCAATCTTCATGGAAATGCAAAAAACAATCCAAAAATTCATTTGGAAGCACCAAAAACCTCAAATATCTAAAACAGCAACAAAAATAAGGCTGGTGGTATCACCATACCTCATTTTAACCTGTATTACAGAGCCATAGTAACAAAACCAGCATACTACTAGCACAAAATCAGACATGTAGATCAATGGAACAGAATATATAAGTCCAGGTAGCTATAGCCACCTGATCTTTGACAAAAATACCAAAATACTCACTGAAAGCCAGGTGTGGCGGCACATGCCTTTAATCCCAGCACTTGGGAGGCAGAGGTAAGAGGATTGCCATGAGTTCGAGACCACCCTAAGACTACATAGTGAATTTCAGGTCAGCCTGGGCTAGAGTGAGAGCCTACCTTGAAAAACAAAAAAACCAAAATACTCACTGGAGAAAAGACAGTATCTTCAGCAAATGGTGCTGGGAAAATTGGATATGTATCTGTACAAGGATGAAAATAGATCCTTATCCCTGTCTATGCACAAGAATTAAGTCCAAATGGATCAAAGTGTTTAATATCAGACCTGAAACTCTGAAACTGCAAGAGGACAAAGTAGGGGTAACCGTTCAACATATTGATCTTGGCAAAGACTTTCTGAATATAACCCCAATTGCTCAGGAAATAAAACCACTGATCAACCACTGTGACTTAATGAAATTACAAAGCTTTTGTACAGCAAAAGACACTGTGAGTAGAGCAAAGAGGCAACCTACAGAATGAGAGAAAATCTTTGTGAGCTATACATGTGACAGAGGATTAATACCCAAAATATACAAAGAGCTAAAAAACTAAATAATAAGAAATCAAACACCTAATTAAAAGATGGGCTATGGAACTAAATAGAGAGTCCTCAAAAGAAGAAATGTAGATGGCATATAAACATCTAAAAAATGTTCTGCATCCCTAGACATCAGGGAAATGCAGATTACAACTATGTTGAGATTCCATCTCACTCCTGGCAGATTGGCTACCATCATGAAAATAAATGACCATAAATGCTGGTGAAGATATGGGAAAAGAGGAACCCTTCTACACTGTTGGTGGGAATGCAATCTGAACCAGCCATTATGGAAATCACTGTGAAGGTTCCTGAGACAGCTAAAAATATATCTACCATATGACCCAGCTATAGAACTCCTAGGCATATATCCTAAAGACTCATCTCACTATCTTAGAAATACTTGCTCAACCATGTTTATTGCTGCTCTATTCACAATAGCTAGGAAATGGAACCAGATGGAACTAGATGTCCCTCAACTTATGAGTGGATAATGAAGATATAGCACATTTACACAATGGTATACTACTCAGTGGTAAAGAAAACTGAAATTATGAAAATTACAGGAAAATGGATGGATCTGGAAAGGACTATACTTAGTGAGTTAACCCAGGCCCAGAAAGCCAAATGTCATATGTTCTTTCTCATTTGTGGATCCTAGCTACAAATGACTGGAATTCTATGTCAGTAGCAGAGGCTGCTAAACTAGAAAAGGGAGATGAAGGGAATAGAAAGGGGGATGGGAACTTAACAGGATGGTATTGTATATACGTAAGTAGAAGAACAAATTAATGGGGGTAAAAATGTCTATGTGAGGTCAGGGGAAGAGATTGAATAAAGGAAAGGTGGAGATAGAGCTAATAAAAATATAAGAGGATATAAGTAAGTCACATGGTAACCTATTTTTTGGACAATGGATTACCAAGAAGCCATAGATTGTTACTAGAAAATTTCAGTGTCAGGGATGGGTACCTTCCAGTGAGTTGTTGGCCAGGCTGGTTATTGACACCCTCAAAACATTACAGGCCATTGCTGAGGCCCCTGGTTTCCCACCAGGAATAGATGGCAAGACCCTATTGCTGAAAACTCCACATACTTGGGCTGTAAGGCCACTGAGAAATCCTGCTGGAACTGAGCTGAAAACCTCCTCCATGTAGACCAGCTGACAGAAAGTTGGAAAAATCCATTCTGCATGCAGTTCAATGGGAGAGAGAATTCATCAGTAGAGCTACTCAACAGTGGACACTGGATGCCTTAAATTTGGACAGCCAGGCCAAATGAGCCAATGGGTGTCATAGTGGCATGCCTGTTATGGGGGGGAACCAACCACTCTCTAATTGGACTGGAGGCCTGCTCCATGGAAGGGAATATATCCCTGATACTGAAAACCTACAACAGGGATATTCATGAGCCCTAGGGGTGCAATGCTTGCTGGTGTCTGGATAAATGTATAAATATGCTCGCCAAACTGCCTGGTAAACACTTCTCTTAATGTTCACACCAATATATTAATGATACTCTCACTTTTGGTAGAGAAGCTTCTCTTTTCATAGGGTAGTGACCTTGGGATGCCTCAGAAGGCTCCATGGAGCTGAGAAGAAGTGACAGAGGAGCACTTAGCACTGAAATATCTCTATCATATCTTCAAAGACTCAGGGTCCATTGTGGAAGAGGTGGTAGGAAGAATGTAAGAGCCAAAGGAAGGGTAGGAATCCTTACAATGTGCTCCTCCAGACACAAAATGGCCTGGATATCCATGACCTCACAGTGCCTAACACTACCTACACAAGACCATCATAATAGGAGGAAAAGATCATGACATAAAAATAAAAGAGAGACTAATTGAGAAAGGGAGGAGATATGATAGTGAGTAGAGTTTCAAAGGAGAAAGTGGGGGGAAGGAGGGAATTACTATGGGATATTGTCTACAACTATGGAAGTTGTCAATAAAAAATAAATTAAAAAATAATATAAATGAAAGAGACTGAATGAGGAGGGAAGGGGTATGCTGGATAGTGGAGTTTCAAAGGAGAAAGTGGGAGGAGGGAGGGAATTACCATGGGTTATTGTCTACAATTATGGAAGTTTGCAATAAAAAATAAATTTAAGAAAGAAAGAAAATCCAAATAGAGGTGCATCCTGCAATATAAGACCAAATTAGTACTAATTTGGATTCCACTCTCCCCAAGGGGGATTGAACTCTGGGCCTCAAACATGTTAGGCAGGAGTTCTACAATTGAACCACTGAAATATATCCCCATGCTGATCTGGATCTTCCCAACTCCTGGCAAGGTTTCATTCCCGCCCAGGCTGACCTGGAACTCACTCTGTAGCTCAACTCACAGCAAAACTATCTCTGCCTAGATCTTGATTACACAAAAACTACAATAAGAAAGGACATCACTGGAATAAATGGGAGGTTGAAAAAAATCATTTGTATAGTTACTCAAAATATGTTGCTACACTTACTGTTATTGATGGAAACTACAAATTTAAATAAAATAAAAATCACCTGTTATTAAGCCAAGACTGTCCTGGAACTAACTTACTCTCTGTTGGAGAATCTGCTTCTCTTTTTCAGATAGATGCAGATCCTAAGGAGAGAGACACCCCATCATACCTCAAAAGGGCCCCGGATGAAACTAAGGAAAATTAGAGAAACAAGCAAGGGTGCTGTTTTCCTGATAAGCCAGATGCCAGCACAAGGGGGAAGGAGACCAACATAGAGAAAAATCAACTCCTACCAAATCAGAGAGCCAGAGCCTCAGAGGCCCCCAACACCTCATCACTGAAGCAGACCAAAAATGAACCCAACATGGCTCAGGGCAATTTTGCGGAAGAGGGGGCAGAAAGAATGTCAGAGCCACATGTTGGGCCAGGATATGCAGAGACATTTATGGCACCAATAACTGTGGGCTAACTCCACAATGCACGACCCATAAACCTCAAGAAGGAGGTGCCAATGGGGAGGGGGTAGGTCATGGATGAGCCTAATAATGGTACCAAACTGCCCGTATTTGCTAAATAGAAAACTAATAATTTTTTTTTTAATGTACAGAAATTGTGAATGGTAGAAACCTCTTTATCACTCTGACTGTATCATTAGGACTCAAGACATGACCATTGGCATAACAGCACTAAACAGACAGCTAGTGTCAAACTTTCAAGGTGAGTCAGGCATGACATTAACCGTGTATCAGTCATGTGCAGTAAGACTCATTACAGTTTGTGTGATTATTGTATTTTATTTTTGGTCAGTCAAAACTCCAAAATATAATGAAATAATAGCATTTACCCTTAAAAAAAAAAAGAAACTCCTTGAACCTTGAGTTCCTTTTCCCCTATCCCACCTTTACTCTCTCTACCAGCATGTAAGGATCAAATGAGATGATGTGTGCAAACTGCCCTGTACATGGTAGGCACCAAAGAATTGCTGGTGCTGCCCATTCTATTTCCAGTTGCTCATTTCGGTTACACGGGTACTCTGGTTCCTATGGATTTGAGAGTAGGTGTACCCTCTGGAAGAATGGTCTTATTTCAGCTGAAAATGCACATAGTCGTCATTTGGGTTATAGTTTCCTAGCAGCTGCTTTTACTGAAGTTGTCTTGTGATAAATATGAGCAAAGTTCCCTTTACTCACGTGTTCTATTTCATAACCCCTCACCACTGCACTGCTTTCTATATAAAACAGTTTTCAAGGGGGAAAAATATAGTGCATTTGCTTACCCATTTGGTCTTGGCTTTCTGGTTTCAGGCTCAAGGAACTCTGTCTCCTCCTCCATTTCCCCTTTGGGGATCTTGTTTTTCTGAGAAGGCTGTGGTGAAAGCATTTTCCATTCATTTTCAGGGGTGACAGTCTGCATTGGAACTGCATCCGGGCCAGCCTGAGCTCTGCCCTGGCTCTTGCATAATTTACTTCCCAAACCAGAAACTTCCTCTAGCACTAAAGATTTTGAAGGCTTCATTTCTCCCAGAACCTGCGTCTGGGGATCCTTTCCTAACTTGAGATCTGAGAACTGCTCTATTGTCATGCCAGACCATCTAGGTTCTAAATCCTTAGCTTCTGACGATGGGTTTCCAACCTCACCATGGCCCAAGACCATCCAACTCTGGTCTTGTGCAGGACATCCAAGAGATATCATCTTATCATCTTTGGAAAACATTCTCTCTGCAGAATCTTTTTCTTCATTTAAAGAGGCAGGCTGATGCCTTTCTGAAAAGTTTGCTAGCTGAGTTTCTGGCAGCCCTGTTTCTTCAGAGCCTATACACTCTCTTTCTAATTCAGGTATGGTTTCTCTTGCTTCACAGACCTCTGGCTTCAAGGGTGGATCTTCTTCATGGCTTACAAGTATGTAATCAATAGAAAGTGCATGATGATCTTCATTCTTCTCTGTGTATCTTTCTTCCTTGGATTTTGATTTTAGCTTTTCAGGCTCCTGTGTGGGAATTACTTCTTCTTCATCTAACTCTAATAGTTCCTTGCTGACACCTAGCATATGAAAGTGAGAAGGGGAGAACGAGAATTAATTAACACATCATATGATCTAGAATCTTTGCACACCATCACCTGAAAAGGTGACTTAATAAATATATTTTTTTTAAAGATAGACAGTTTTTTTTAATTAATTTATTTATTTATTTGAGAGCGACAGACACAGAGAGAAAGACAGATAGAGGGAGAGAGAGAGAATGGGCGCGCCAGGGCCTCCAGCCTCTGCAAACGAACTCCAGACACGTGCGCCCCCTTGTGCATCTGGCTAACGCGGGACCTGGGGAACTGAGCCTTGAACCGGGGTCCTTAGGCTTCACAGGCAAGCGCTTAACTGCTAAGCCATCTCTCCAGCCCTTAATAAATATTTTTATTTTGTAAGCCCATTTAATTTTTTCATGCACACGGAGTGGTTTTATAATATAAGCACTAAATTTATAACAGTTACACAGAAAATTGGTTATACATGTATCAGAAATATAGGTCTTTTCTTCCTACATGGGATGAGAATGCTTTACAAATGCACTTGTTTAATTAACTAGTGGGAGCGGAGTGTTGCTTACCATTTGGTGGTCCCATGTCTCCACCTGCTGGCGAGTCAGAATGGTCCGTTTCTACTTCCCAGTCAATATTGCATGAAGAGGACTCAACATTGGAACCTGATCCTCCTAGGGGTGAAGAAAGGGACTCCAGCTCTTCATGAGCATGCAGAACTACCAGCTGGTGCCCAGCGAATTTCCTCTCGGTCTCCGCGTGGCTTCCCTCACTTTGATCAGGAAGGGCGGAGAGCAACACCGCTGCGGCTTCGCTCCCCAGGGATGCATCCTCTGGAGACTCAGCTTTCTGGGCTGTTTCAGCAGCACCACAGGTCGGCTCTGTGAGGTAGGACAAGTCAAAGGGAGGTGTGTACGGCACCAGTGATTGCTTCCGAGAGTCTTCCTCCAAGGACAGGTCACCACCATAGTGGAAGTGTTCAGGCTCTTTCATTAGATCTTCATCGATATTCTGGCCCATTACATCATATTCAAAATCACCCCAGGAGGCTTCAGATGAACAGATATCTTGCTTCGCTGCATCCCCATCAAGTGGTGTTTCGAGGTGGCCTTCTGATAATGTTAACCTACTCATATCATCTATTGTTCCCGTAGAAGTGTTGAGGCCGGAGGCATCACTGAAGCTGTTGTCCAAGGCAGCGTCACTTACATCCAGGCAGATGTCTGAGGCTAGGACATCAATAACTGCAGCAGGATTCTCAGGATCCAAAGGCTGCTCACTGTCAGGCAAGGTTCTAGCTCCTGTCTGACTCTTGGGAACAAAGTTGGCTGACACCCAAGGGTCGTTTCCTTCCACAGTCAACTCCTGCTGAGTTACAAAAATGGTAGTTTCTACATTTCTGAGTGTTGGGATTGCTCTTTCAACAGGTTCCAAAATTGGTGTGGTGTCTGGGCTGGTTCCATTTTCTGATGCTTTTAAACCAGTATTGTCACCATTCACTTCAGGAGGCTCAAAAGAACCTTTTTGAGAGGCAGGATGAGAGGAGCTATTTACACCTTCTTGACTGCTGATTGGAGGCAGTGGAATCACATTTTCAGAACAGAGTTCTGAATTATGAGGGACAGATTCCTGCCCAGGCTCCTGACTGGGTTCTTCGTTCATCTTTGACACAGTGAGATCAAGTGCACTGGAATCCACTTCAGGTCCTGGGGAACTCCTTATGTGCTGCTCTGTCTCTTGCTTTGCTTCAGAATCATGACATACATCAGGGTTGTCGGAGGTCTGGGGACTGTTGTCATGGTCACAGTGAGTCAGTATATCAGGATTCTCACCATCAGCTTTTAAAGTGAAGGGTTGCTTGGCATCCATCCATAAGTCAGGTGAAGCTGAGGACAGTTGTCCACCCTCTTGGAAGTTGTCATGTAAAATATCTGGAGTAAAAGTTTCCCGGGGGTCCTCACTGGGGCTGGAGCCAACCCATTCAGAGCCTGGCTTATTTATCAGTTGTGTGGGAGTCGTGACAGCAGAAAGATTGTCTGTGGCGAGGCTTGATTGTGCCATCTCCCTGATGTATGCTTTCTCTTGTTCCCACCAATGTGCTTCTTGGCACTCAATGATTGAAGCGTTATCTGTACCACATCCGTTTCCATCTGTGTGAGTAAATGCTGGGTCTGGCTGATCCCAGCCAGGTAGCATGGTATCCTGGCACTGCTCCTGGGTGGGAGTTTCAGCAGGGATTACATCCCTGCCAGAAGACATGAAGGTTTGCTGTGCACATTCTTTTTCAGTAGTTTGGTCCAATGCTGCTAGCTGACTAAACTGATTGGCATCTGGGTCTGGCTGCCTTGGTTGAATGTTCCAAAGCTTTTCATGAGAGTTGTCCTCATCACTCTCCAGAAAGGGTGACTGATGTTCATTGTCGAAAAGATCAGTACTATGTGCTTCTATAGAGTCATTACTGCCCTGAATGTGTACTCCCCAGGGACTCATATTCTGGTATACCGAAGGATTTGTGTCTAACCCATCCTTTGAGTCAGACAATTCCTTTCCCAATGTTCTTTCAGTTGGTCTCCCTTCCTGTAGAGTGGCATTCCACCACTCACTGCTCTCAGCTGAGAAGCCAAGCATTTCCAAGTTAGAGTTTGGTTCAGTTTTGGAAGATACTTGCCATATATTATCTCCTCTACCCCCTGATTCTGCAGAGCTTGTCTCTTTCTCCATGTAGGTGACCTGTATTTCAGTCTCCAGGAATGGGGAGATGTTCCACGGATCATGGATGGTTTGTTGATTGTCACAGAATGGGTTTGACTTACTCTCATTCTCTGCTGGGTCTGAATTGCCTACATTGTCAGAAGGCTCAGAGTTGGGATCTTCTGTGGCCCAGAACTTAGATTCAGCCACCGAATCCCAAGCTCTGGGTTCATTCTGAGCAACCTGACATGTGGCCAAAGAAGTCTCTTTCTTTGTGGACTCTTCTTCACCTACACTGTCATCATCAGAACCCGAGCTTGTGGACCTCACAGTGGTATCCTCTGGCTGCACAATTTTGGGGAAATCACATTCATTTTTCTCTTGATTGCTAATTGTTAGGTTGCCTTCCTGATACAAACCATAATATTCTGAATATTTGTCTGTTTCAGGACTGGATGACGAGGATAAGGAATCGTCATGCATTGAATCATTTGAAATCTCTAAAAATTTAGGACCCTTGTGATAGAAGCTCTTATCAGACTCATCCTTTCTGTCTTTCCCTAAGTCTTTCATATCAGCAATGACTTTTGTTTGGCCCTCCGTGGCTGTTGGCTCTAGTTCTTGATGATCCTGTTCACTTGTGTCACCTGTGTTCTCTTTCTGGTGCTCAGCACTGGGCGCATGGCTCCGGGAAGACAAAGCAGCTGAAGAGTTCTTTTTCTCAGGGCCCAAAGCACTGGAACGAGTACACTCACTAGAAATGCTATCGCTATCATGACTTTCAGGCGAATGGGCTCCTGGAAAACCATTGTCGGTGTCCTGAACTTTAAGACTCTTGGTTACTTCCGAACTTATATGACTATCCCACACATCACTGTCTGTAGGGCTATCCCAAACAACAGTACCTTGGGGGGATTCATGAGGTGGCCTTTCAGTTACTCTTTCTGGCTCCAGAATGATACAGTCTTCAGTCTTCTCAAGCTCCATTTCAGATACAGGTACATTTTTTATTAGGTTCATCATACCCACAGTTTCAGTAGTTTCACACCAATTTCTAGGATGGACAAGAGGCTCTTCATAGGCCTCTTCTGCTTGCATGTTACTCGTGGATGCCTCTATTTGCAGAGAACAGGAATCTGGATTGTAAGACCCCCTGTCAAATTGTGAAACTTCCTCTCGTTTCTCGGTTTCAGGGCTGGAGGTGACTGAAAGAGAACTGATTTCACCTGACTCAGTGCAGATTTCTTGACGTTCAGCTGCAACTGAACAGGAGAGTTCTTGGTCTCTGGGGTCTTTCCCAGAGAGCCCTGGAGCACCATCCACCCCAGCATCCATCACTGCTTCCTTATCAAAGTGCTTCCTGTCCAAGGCTTCCCAGGCTTCATTCTCACTCTCATTTTGCCCATAGTTTTGAGCTACCCATGGATCTGTGTGTCCTGCACTTTCAAAGCTGTTTGCCAAGGGTGCCCTGTCAACTGGCAGGGATCCTGTCCATGTGTCTTGGTTGTCAGGATGAGGTATAAGTGCTGGTGACTCAGTGACTCCAGAGGCTTCAAACATGTGACTATCCTTAGCACTGACTGAATGGCTGGAATTTTCAGGAGGCAAATTGCTTTGTTGTGAATCCATAATATATGGTGAGCCTGGTAACCTGGGTGGTGATATGTCTATATCTCGCATCATGGAATCCCAGATATCATTTGCAATTAACTGCCCGCTTTTCTTATTGAGGGTGTGATATTCATTGGAAACAGTGTCCCTGCTGTGTTCAGCAGATGCAGGTTGTTCCCAGTCTCCCTGATTTGCTTCCTGATACTCAGTGCCCCATGGTTCTACCTGTTTCACAGAGAACCGGGTTTCTGGTTCCATGCTTTCGGCAACGTAGCCTTCTGCTTGACCATCACCTGTGATGGCCACACCCCCGCTACAGTCATCCCAGTCCAAGTCATTATCCATATCTGAGATTGTTGCAGTGGACTGTGTGTCCTCCAGGATCACTCTGTTCCATACATCGACACTGTCGGCGGCTGTCTGCCGTGAGTTGGTGCTGCTGTGCAGAAGGGTGAGCTGCCGGTTGGCCTCATTGTACAACTGCATCATGCAGGGATCATCGTAGCTGGATGGGCTGCTTTCCCCTATGCCATCCTCCATGGAGACACTCTTACCATCTGCATTCTCTGTCTTGAGTAAATCTTTGTCCGGATCATGTGTGGCATTTTCTTCCATCCTGTCATCTGCAAGAGGTGACACCCACATGTCCAGGTTCCCAGGACCTGAACTGATCCGATTTCTGGGCGGCTGCAGAGGTGGTGGGGGAACTTCTGCCTGCTCAGCGGTAGAGTTAGCATCTTTTGCCTCAAAATCTTCCTGTTTAACAAATGGCTTGTTTTCTGACTCTTTGTCCTCTCCAGCACATGTTGGTGACGTGTAGGAGTCAGAGGTGGAGTAGTTGGTGTCTAAGGGAGATGGCACAGAACCGTCTCCTATGTTGGACGTGCTGTAGTCAGAGCACTTATATGACAAGAAGGAATCTTCCCAAGGAGAGATAACTTCTGGCCTTCCCTGTTTAATATTTTCCTCAAAGAGTTTCCAGGAATCTTCCTTTCCATATGCCTTCCCCCTTGGCTCAGGATCCAATATGCCATGCTCATCTTCCTGTGGTGGCTTAGAGGCGGTCTGTGTTAGATCCATACCAGAATGGGGATTTCCACATGCAGGGATACTGTCCCTGGAGTCATTGCAGTTTTTGGCCCAGATTTCCAGAGCTGCTTCTTCACTGACCTCACCCTGAGAGCCATCCAGTCTTTCTGCCACAGGGAGAGCAAGCCCGCTCTTTGCCATAGCCCACTCATTTGGCTCCCGCATAGCAGGTGTCTCGCTAGTTGTTGGGTGAAGATTCCAGGTCGTGTTCAAAGGGTCACCATCATCTTCTTTATGGAATGCACCCCAGGCGGGGAAGGACACTGCAACCGTGGGCTCACTATTATCTGGAGGGTTTCCCCAGGGCTCAGGCATTGCTGTTGGGGAGTGACTGGAATGCCACAAAGCAGAAAAATCTTCTATCAGGTGGTTTGTTCCTTGAGGAGAAGGAACATCTGGCAAACATGGTTTCTCACCGGGCAGCTGCTGGAATGAGCAGCTTTCCTCCTTTCGATTCTGAGTATCTTTGCTACTCACTTCAACCTGTCCAAATTCTAATTCCCAGAGACTTGACTTTGGAAATTCAACACCCTTTGGTTGAAATACAGAATCAGAGGCTCTTCTATCACCTGGGATGGGCTTCTGCTCTTTCCATGATTCAGGGCTCTGGAAGACAGATTCTTGTTCACTGGAGCTCCATGTGTCTACAGTGTTTTTGGGGTCAGTTTCCAAGCCACCCCACCAGCTGCTGCACCGTGTCCGGGTCTGTGGTAGTCCCAGGTGCTCTGTGTCAATTGCTTTTTGGATCATATCTTCTGGATAGAGTGCAGCTGGCTCTTCAGTGGATGGTGAGCTTTCTACAAAGCTATTCATAGGTGTTGGTGGGATTCTTTTCCCAATATTTTTTAGCCTTTCTGGAGGAGGAGATTCATTGGCCATAAAATCTGGCAGGCTCAAATTTCTTTCAGAATTATCTCCTAGACTTTCTTGTCTTTGGACAAATTCTTCATCAAACTCCACAAGATTGTCTTTGCTAGCCTCTGACAGAAGTGAACTGGAGGAATAATTGGACATGGTGATGCCCATCTCAAGGTGTTTAGGCCCCGCAGGGAGCTGTCCTTCTGACCAGTCACTGTTGGGGAAGTCATCTGTTGGGGAGTAGTCTGCAGAATGGGAAGATGGTTGGGACTGTCCAGAAACCATGGGTGCTGGGTCAAAGTTGAAGAGGTCGAAGTGTTCACTGTGCTCCCCAGACAGTGTATGCTCCTCTGCAACTACCCCTTCAGGGATGGGACTGTAGGAGTCAAATCCTGGGAGAAGACTGTGGTGAGGCCCAGCACCTTCACCCACTGGGCTGTCATCACTGAGGAACACTGAGCTCTCCTTGGATGAACGGCTGCTCCTAATGGTGGCCAACCCACTGTCTGGGCTAACAAGGTCTATGTTGACATCCACCTGGGCCTGATTAGAGTCATTGAGGTCTGGAGGATTTTCTATGAAATTCACAGAGCTGGGTTGTGGCTCTATGTCAGAGCCATACAACTCCATGATCCCAGAAGAGCCCTGAGAGAGGGGTGCGCTGCCTGCTACAGCTTCTGTTGAGGATGTCCGGCTGTTGGAGACCATCTCTGGACACCTTCTATTGATGACTTCCTTGACAAGGAGAACCACCTGATCACAAGTCACGGAAGAGTTCTCCTGTTGGTAGACCAGGATCTCATCACAGCCACATTCGAAGGGTTCTAGCTCCAGGCAAGGGTTCTGACACTCTTCTAGCTCACAGCAAATCTGTGGGGAGTCACAAGAGGTTCATTGAGCATGCAGGCAGTTTCTGCATTTTGAAATTTGTCTTTCTTTTTGAGACAGGGTCTCACATAGCCCAGGCTGGCCTGGAACTTGCTATGTAGCTAAGAATGGCCTTGAACTTCTCTAGTCCTCCTACTTCTACCTTCTGTGTTATGGGATTATAGACATGCACCATCATGCTAGTTTTACTTAGTGGTTGGGGCTGCACTCAGAGATTCAAGCATGCTAGACATTCTACATAATCAGCTATATTCTTAGCATCATTAATTTTTCTTAATATAAATTTAATCTCTGTCTATCTGTCTAAAACAAAGATTTTAAACAATAGAGATCTGATCCCCACTTGATCTCTCACCAACCCCTTCTCCAAGTCTGTCAAACTGTCTTCTCATTTAACTCGAAATTAACTTGTTAACTGCTCAACTTCATTTGCTCTTTCTTTTAAAAAATTATTTATTTATTTCTTTATTAGAGACAGAGGATGAGAAAAAGGGAAAGAATGGGTGCTCCAGGGCCTCCAGCCACTGGAAATGTACATCTGGCTAACATGGGACCTAGAGAATTGAACCTGGGTCCTTAGGCTTTGCAGACAAGTACCTTAACTGCTAAGCCAGCTCTCCAGCCATCATTTGCTCTTATAGGTAAAGAGATTTAAAACTGTCTATCTCCTCTCCTAGGGGTAATGTAACACCATTTTGCAGCAAGTGTGAGATTCAAGTTTGCAAGACATCTGGATGCTGACAAGAACTGATGGCCCAAACTTGGAATAGGGGAAGGGCAGGCAGGCAGGTCTACCATAGCAACAGGGAACATAAAAGTGAAGGAGAAAGTAGGTAAGAACAAGGAGCTACTGGGGCTGAGCCTCCCTACTACACACAGGCCCTTCCGTTCTTTCCTGCTCCAGGAACACACACATAGATCTCTAACAGATGAAGCCACCTCGGAGGAAGAGGGACATTAAGACAGACAGACAGACAGACAGACAGCAGTGCAAGACCAGAACTGGGATATAGCCTGTCTATGTATAGGGCACACAAAATGCCTTAACTGCTAAGCCATCTCTCTAGGCCCAGAGTCTCTGTTTCTTGATCCACCAAGATCTCACTGCCATAGATGTCAAGCCTTCTTCACCACAATGGACTGCATCCCTGAACTGGGAGCCTCAATCAACCTCTCTGCTCCTTTTAGTTGCTTCTGCCAGGTTTTCTGTCACAATGACAAGGAGAGGAATGACTATACCTCTGAAGCCAAATGCAGGGTGAAGCACTGACAAAGTCACTGATTGTTTACATGGATGAGAGGAAGGGATACAAAAGCATCTGTGGCAGGTCAGGGTGTTCTTATCTGAACTTGAGCAAGCCCAGATAGACCAGAGACCATAAGCAGAAAGGAAGCCAGATGGGGCTTGTAGACAACAGAAAGGGAGGATGCAGGGTGGAGAGATTGCTTAGTGGCTAAGGTACTTGCCTGTAAAGCCTAAGCACCCAGGATCGATTCCCTAGTACCTACATAAGCCAGACGCACATGGTGACACATGCAGTTTGTTTCTAATGGCTAGAGGCCCTGGGACATCCATTTTCTCTGTCTCTATCTCAAATAAACACACACACACACACACACACACACACACACACACACTTTTGGTTTTCTGAGGTACGGTCTCACTCTAGCCCAGGCTGACCTGGAATTCACTCTGTATTCTCAGGGTGGCCTTGAACCCATGGTGATCCCACTACTTCTGCCTCCCAAGTACTGGGATTAAAGGCATGAGCCACCACAACTGGCTCAATAAAAATATATTTTAAAAAGTTTTTAAAAAAGAAAGAAGGGATATGGAAAAGAGGAGAAACTTTGTCTCTTGCTGCCTGTGGGTAGCCAAGTGAGAAAAGATGAGGGTTAAGTATCCTGTAATCATGTGATTCATATTCACCAATAACGTATGTTATGATATGACTTATTAAGCATACTGGTCTGGTATATCTAGTGGCCTATTTTGATTAACTTTGTATGTTTATTTTTCCTTTTTTTCCCTTAATTTCCTAAGCCTTGGGTTAAAAGACTCAGTTATCAACCTAGACAATCCAACTGATGCCCCAACTCCTAGAGACTTTCATTAAAGCCTCAAGTCATTAGCCCTTGTTAGTTATCTTCAGGGGTGCAATCTCAGAAGAAAGCAGTCCCCCAAAGGACTAGACCTCATTTGTGTAAGAAAACCATTAGGATGTAGTATAGAAGAGGACTAGTGATGGGCCTTTACTATGGTTTTGTGTGCTGGAAGCCTGGCCCCCAGTGTGGTGGAGAGGTGGTGGAACCTTTACAAGATAGGGTCTGAGGCTGGGGAGATGGCTTAGTGGATAAAGCTGTCGCACTGCAAGATTGAAGGGGGGTCATAAAAAAAGACATCAAAGTGGAAGAGAGACTAGTTGAACAGAAGGAGTGGAAAGGTCGTAAAGTTGGGCAGAGGTAGGACCTAGGTCATAAAGGTCCTACCCTAAGAATAAATTAATGAAGGTTTCATGGACTAGATGAATTCTTATGAGAATGGGTGGTAAAAGAGCAAGTTTGGCTGTCTCAGCTCACACTTTTACTTCTTGGCTCACCATGTGATCCTTTCTGCTCATACAACCACTATTGTGATTCTATCCACCAGACAGCCCTCACCCCAGCAGTGGAGAAGCCAGTTCTATGACCTTGAATTGCCACATGTGTGAGCTTAATATTTTTTTTCTTTATATAGTACTAAATCTTAAGTATGTTTGTCATAGCAACACCAAGTGAACTAATACAGATGCTCTACAAAAACTCAATGCACAATATACCCCAACATTTTCTAAACGCCAAATCTCAAAGACACTATCTCTTGGACCTTCTTGTAAGCCACCAGTCATGTCCAAAAACTTGGTGGGTAAGGATGACATGAAGCACGTTGGCGTCAGAGGAAGGCTCACCTGACTGCACAGCTCCAGGTTCTGGGAGTACACAGCGACCTGTCGTCTTGGCTGCTGCTCCTCTGATATGCAGTTTGCCAACAAGATGAGGACATCAAACCCAAACTTGTCTGTGAACGCTTTCAGATCACTGGTGATGTTGCTGTGGAACAGGCAGCTCTGAAACAAAACATGCAGTTTTACTGTCAACCTGCTCTCTGCAGGGAGTTGGGCCTATGAAGTAGCAGGGCAGATATGTAAAATTAGTAGTGAAATAAATGCTTTGCTTTAAGAAAGTATGGAAATGTTCATGTTCTGGCTTAAAATAAATGTTATTGATTGTTTTTGTTTCCCAAACTAAGTGAAGTTATCTTTGCCTTTGTTAGCATTAAAACTTTAGACAAGAAACACACTTTCTGAAATATTTATTCAAGCACTTTACATAGCATATTTATTCCTCTTACCATTTGTAAAACTCATGTATGCATGCCTATTGACCATGATCACAATCTGTCACTAGAAAAGTAAGTGAGCATTATTGGTCTCCTTTATTCCAATTTTGTTTTTAATGCTTATGATTCATTTTTCTATGGTTTAAACTCAAAATTCTTAAGGATGAACTTAGCTGAATTAATTGAAGTTTTTTTTTTTTTTTTTTTTTTTTTTTTGAGACAGGGTCTCATGGAGCTCAGGCTGGCTTCAAACTCATTATGTAGCTGAGGATGACCTTGAACTTCTGATCCTCCTGACTCTACCTACCACATATGCACTTATAGGTATGTGTCACCACACCAGTTTTTAAAAATTAATTAATTAATTTATCTGCATAGAGGGTGATATGAAAGAGAAAGAGAGAGAGAGAGAAAGAATGAGTGAATACAGGTGCACTAGGGCCTCTTGCTAGTGCACATAAATTTCAGATGCATGTGCCACTGTGTTCCTGGCTTAATGTGGGTACTGGGGAATTCCCTGGTACTTTAAATGAGCCACCTCCCCAGCCCCACAACCAGTTTTATGTGGTGCTGGGGATTGAACCCAGGACTATGTACATGCTAGGCAAACTCTCTACCAACTCAGTCACATATACAGTCCCTGACTGAGGAATCTTTATTGCAGTGTAGGAGTCTAGAGGGATCTTGCATGAGCTATATTGTTGGATCTACTCACTATATGAGGCAACTGTGCTGAAATGAATAACTGCAGAATGCAGACACTTGGCTCACATCTCTCATAGGCAGTGCACCAATAATGCCTTTAATCCCAGCACTCAGGAGGCAGAGGTGGAGAATCACTGTGAGTTCAAGGTCAGCCTGGGACGATACTGTGAATTCCAGGTAGGACTGGGTTAGAGTGAGACCCTGCCTTAGGGAGAAAAAAAGTGTGCTGGCCTGTTCAAACTTTATCAACTTCCCCGAGGACCATTTTGTCTACTTGATTATCTGTCTTCAGATGTTCAGTAAAGCTTTCAGTCCTGCCCCTGTGTAATACTAACCTAGTTGCTCAAGAAATATTTGTGACATGACTGAAGAGACATATACACAAATCATCCTGTGCCACAATCCTCTGTCACAGCATTTACATACGTATGTATGTGTATATATCATAGCTTACTGTGGTGGTTTGGTTCAGGTGTCCTCCATAGACTTAGGTGTTCTGAATGCTAGGTCCCCAACTGATGATAATTTGGAAATTAAAGCCTGGAGGCAGTGTACTGTTGGGGGAAACCTTATAGGTGTTATAGGCAGCTTTCTCTTGCCAGTGTTTGGCACACTTTTCTGTTGCTATTGTCCATCTGATGTTGGCCATGATGCCCACCTTCTTCTTATGCCATCATTTCCCCTGTCATCATGGAGCTTCCCCTTAAGTCTACAAGCCAAAATAAACTCCCCCCCCCCCACAAGCTTCTCTTGGTCTGGTGTTGTCTGCCAGCAGTACAAACTTGACTGTAAAACCTACCAGATCCATAGGTTCCACACCTGTGGATTCCCACATTTGGATACGTGGACTTTCTGTCCTCATTCCTCAAACAACACAGCAGTTGAGTTGCATTTACATTGTGCTGGGTATATAAATCATCTAAAATTTATTTAAAAGAATATAGGAGGAAGGCAGGAGAGATAGTTGAGTGGTCAAAGGTGCTTGCTTGCAAACCTGATTGTCTGGGTTTGATTTCCCAGTACCCATGTAAAGCCAGATTCACAAAGTAGTGTATGCACCTAGAGTTTGTTTGCAATGGCAAGAGGCTCTGATATACCCTTACTAACTCCCTTTCTCAAATAAATAAACAAACATTTAGGGCTGGAGATGTGGCTTAGTGGATAATGTGCTTGCCTGCGAAGCCTGAGGGCCCAGGTTTGATTCTCCATGTCCCACATAAGCCAGATGCACATGGTGGCACATGCATCTAGAATTCATTTGTAGTGGCTAGAGGCCCTGGTATGCCCATTCCCCCCCCCATCTCTTCATATATATATATATATATATATATATATATATATATATATATATGTATATATATATGTATATGTATATGTATGTGTGTGTGTATATATATATATGTATATATATATATACATATGTATGTATATACATATATAATAAATTAAATCTTTAAAAAAGAAAGTACAGAAACATTTACCAAAGAAAATGCAAGTGCCATGCTGCCCTGCTCAGACCACCCCTATGAAGAGCTGAATGGGTGTGTATGAGTGCCAACTTTCTCAAGCTCATGTTAATGCTTGCTTTCAGGGACTTGTGGGTCTGGTATTTGTGGTTGACATGACTTATGAGCCACCACAATGACTACAAAACAATAGCCCCTCTGATTCGGTTGAGTTGAGTCTCCACCTGTGAGGTTCATTAGGGTCGGCTGATGGGAGAGGAGACACCACTGATCACTGGGTTCCATGTGAGGAGGCTTTGATATATATTTTGTGATAGCTATTGTTGTTAGGGATCTTTTAGGTTATGAGGAAGCACACACAAGAATCACAAACATCTCAGATTATACTACTGATAAATACCAAAGGTCTAGTGTAGTGACTTTGTAAGAGAGTGTATGAAGCTCACATACAATAACATTTGGAAACACATGGTCCCCAAAATGTACTGTCAGCTTTAAATTTGTTGTCCAAGTGACATACATCATAACAATAGTCAAGTAGATATGTCTAGAAAAACAGTTCACCACAGTAGTACTCAGAACGTATGTACTTTGAATCTTCTTACACACAGTGAGCATCTGATAGATAAAATACTTTCAGTGTTCACTGGTAATTAATCATGACACCTAATGCTGAGCTGTTTGCCAATCAGAATCATAAACAAGATCTGATCCTGAAGGAAAGCAGGACACATCTTCTCTTAAGCAACTGAAGTACTTGGGGTGAGATGCCCCACAAGTTTACTTTCTAAATATTTTTTTCATTATGTATGTGAAACCCCAAGATACACATTTTGAAAAAATAAATACTCCATATAACACTAATCATTACCCTCCTGGCTGTGTCACTCAAACAAGAAAGGGCAGATTTGACTCATGTCTATCACAAGATTATCAGAAGCCAGCTTTGTGGACCACTGACTATTCAAAAGTACTGGTGACATCAGAGTCTGTTTGGATTCTTCTGTGTTAGATAAGATGCAGGCGACTCTGTCATCCTGTCCAGCGGCGCTGTCAAGACCAGGCCTCCTGTTGATATGCAGTCTCCACTCACACCCCAGACTTAATGAAGCTGTGTTCATTCCAGGCACCTAGAAATCTGCAAGATTCTGCCTTAGGGAGGCCTTGGGCCGTTGATATATTTTCCCACAAAATATAAATCACACTCTCAGCTCCCAGTTCCTCAAACTAACCTTATCACAAAAGTCACCTGTGACTTTCTTCCTTTCTTCCTTTCTCACTCTTTCTTTGCATGTGCATAGTGTGTGTGGTACTGTACATGTGCGGTGTATGCACCCGTCTATGAAGATGCACATGTGTTGCTCGTGTGTGAGTGGAGGCCAGAGGAGAACGTAGGATGTCCTCCCTTATCACTCATCTGCACCCTTCCTTGAGATGGAGTGTCTTCCTCAAGCCAGCGCTGTGGATGTTGTAAGCCCCAGTAATTCTCTGGTCTCTGCTTCCCATAGGATTGGGGTTGTAGGCATGTGGGGTGCTAAGGAATCAAATTCAGGCAGTCTTATCCCCCTCAGGCAGGCCCTCATGCTTGCAACGAATATTCTTACCTGCTAAGCCATCGCCCCAGCCCCTCTATTTTTTGTTATTTAAAATACTTTTATTTATTTATTTGAGAGGGAGGGAGAGACACAAAGAAAGAAGCTTGAGAGAATTACAGAAGCCCATTATGGCCTCTGGCTTTTTACACGGGGTGTGGGGACCAAATTCAGGTCCTCAGGTTTGGATGGGAGCATTTGATCCACTAGGTCCTCTCCCCACCCTCCCTCTGGAGTGTGCATTTCTACACACTTTGCCAGAGACAGCTATGTAGCAGCTGGAGACTGGATCCAGTAATGTGTATTTTCATCATGTCCTTTAGTGGTTCTTACAGTCCAGGTCCTCAGGGTGACACAGCCTCAGTCCTCCTCCAGGTGATCCTAAATTCATAGGATCAAATGAAGTATAGATAAAACAAACAAAGAAAGGGGATCCTTTTGGCACACTTAAACAAAGTACTGACTGACACCTAAAAGTAACCCCCAAACAAGGATTGTGACACCCATGTGCCCTAATAAATTTGTCCAAGCCAACCTACTGGCCTTAGGATAATGTCAAGCATTGCTTATTTACAACAGAGTCAAACAAGGGAATGAGTGAGAATCTAGAGGAATCTGGGAGGCACCGTCTGTTTGTTCTGCTTTTGTGCTGGTGCTGTTTGCATAGGCGATAATTTATTATGGTCTTCTAGCTATGCAGGGAGCCATGTGCTGCCATGGCTCTTATGCTGCTGACAAGCGAGGCTGGCCCTGAATAAACAGCACTTCATCATCACACAACCCAACTGCACACACAGGTTGGCATTTTATGCTCCCCATCTGCCTGCTACCTGATAAATTACTGTTTTAGTTACATGTATACAAATACGATTTGTTAATCTACTCAAATGTCTGCAAAATGTTTCTTCCACCTTGAGTTAAAATTATATGCACAGATATATGTTTCTCACTTAATTAGCTAAGATGCTAGGAAATAAAAGGACCTTTTCCCCTTTAACTTGCCACCCCTCCCCAAGCACATACTCTTTACGTGTATAAGCCTAGCTTTTCCCTTCATGTCTTACACAACCCATTCGCAAATATATTGGCTTTGACTTTATTTTTTAAATTTTTATTTATTTATTTGAGAGGAGGGGAGGGAGAGAGAGAGAATGGGTACACAAGGGTCTCCAGTTACTGCAAACGACTTCCAGATGCATGCACCATCTTATCAATTTGGATTACATGGGTCCTGGGGAGTTGAACTTAGGTCCTTTGGCTTTGCAGGCAAACACTTTAACGACTAAGCTATCTTGACATCTCAATTTTGACTTTAAAACACAGTATAAGTCAAAGTCAAAATGCTTCTGAAGTTTTTCTCCATTGTCACCATTCTCCTAGCCACACCCACCATCATCTCTTATCTGAATGCTAGAATAGCAGCTTCCCAGGGGCAACTCTTGTTTCCTTGTGATCAGTTCACATAGCATCAAGAGAGAGATTTTTAGGGCTAGATGGATGGCTTAGTAATTAAGGTACTAACCTAAAAAGCTAAAGGACTCATGTTTGATCCCCCAGGTCCCACATAAGCCAGATGCACAAAGTGGTGCATGCTTCTGGAGTTCGTCTGCAGCTGCTAAAGGCCCTGGTGTGCCCATTCTCTCTATTTGCTTCTCTCTCTCTCTCCCTCTTTCTCTCTCAAATATAAGTAAAATTAAATATTAAAATAAAAGGTTTCAAAAGTATGAATCAACTATAGTCACTTGAGAGACTCAAGCTGTCAAAATACTGAGAATACTGGAATATCTCTGCCACCCTCTCCAGGGCTCAGGGAACATAACAGAAGGGTGGAAAGAACCTGAGGAAGGAGAGGAGTGTTGTAGAACACTGCTTACAGGGCACTCTTGAATTATCAGCAGCCTGATTACCTGCTGGAGAGTTGACCCCTTGACAAGGACTCACCCTTCTCTCAGGCAGTTAGTAGTTGCTAGGGAAGGAGACATTTTCTTTAGTGATTTAGCTGCTGGTAAGTTGCCCACGGTCCTGAAGATAGCCACATCCCCATGCTCCTGAAAGCAACTTTAATAAAGCTCATTGGAAAAAAGAAAAAAGAAAATAAACTCCCTGGATCACCAGGAAAAGAAGACATGAAGGGAGAAAGAGGACGAGTTGGAAAGAGGTGGATCAAGGGGAATGGGAAATGGGAGGTGAATAAAATAGGTAATCAAAGTACATCATATAAATGTTTGAAAATGTCTTAAGACATATTATTATGTGTAATTAAAATATACTAACAAAACTTTAAACATGTGAATTAAATCATAGCACTTTTCTACTTGTGACTCACTAAGTTTCCCAATTCAACTGTTATTATTTATTATCACTTTCCTTAGTTAGGAGAGATATTTAATGTTCTTGAGAGAAAGCATCTGAGCCAATCAATGAGAAGTAGACATACTAATAGGAAAACACAAAACAATTGACAGTCGAAATACAAATGTCTAGTAAATATCATATCTCATTAATCAAAGAAATTATTGGGTAATAAAGTTTTTACTTTTTTCCTATCCATGGTAAATATTTCCACATGACATGCTCATATGTGTCTTAGAAATGGAATTTGAGGAAATAATCGAGATGAACACAATATTTTAAGCAAAACTATTCATGGGATTATTGTCTTAATAATTAATACTTGGAAACAAAATCTGTCCAACAACTGAGAAATGTTGTAATAAATTCTAAAACAGTCACACAAATTAACATTATGCTGTATTAAAAGTGATATTATTAGTCAGGCATGGTGGCGCATGCCTTTAATCCCAGCACTCAGGAGGCACAGGTGGGTGGATTGGTATGAGTTTGAGACCACCCAGAGACTACACAGTGAATTCCAGGTCAGCCCAGGCTAGATCAATTCCCTACCTCGAAAAGCCAAAAACAAAAATTTCTTTTAAAGTCATATATTAGCTGGGTGTGGTGGTGCATGTCTTTAATTCCAGCACTCAGGAGGCAGAGGTAGGAAAATTGCTGTGAGTTTGAGGCAGCTTGATACTACATAGTGTATTTCAGGTCAGTCTGGGCTAGAGTGAGACCCAACCTTGAAAAACAAAAACAAAACAAGCAAACAAAAAAATTTCATAATAGCTGGGCATGGTGGTGCACGCCTTTAATCCCAGCACTCGGGAGGCAGAGGTAGGAGGACTGCCATGAGTTCTAGGCTACCCTGAGACTCCATAGTGAATTACAGGTCAGCCTGGGCTAGAGTGAGACCCTACCTCAAAAAATCAAAAAAAAAAAAGTCATATTATTAAAGAACAGTTAGCAGAAGTGTTAAGTGAAAGATAATTTCTAGAATATAAAAGCAAATGTCAGCTGGGCGTGGTGGCTCACCTCGAAAAACAAAACAAAAAAAAAAGTGAATGTAATTTCTATATATACTCAAATAATATTTTTATAAAAACATCAGATGCAATGAATATTAGGATGTTATTGAAATTGTTACCAATACCCAAGTTGCTAAGCTAAAATGTCTTTGTATCTCTCCATTATTTTGTGGAGCTCCCCAAGGTTTTCTAGTAAACATTTTGCTGTCATCCAGACACGAGCTTAACCTTGGCTCTCTCCCTCACTAGCTAGGTGATCTGGGAGGTAATTTCTCCTCTGAGCTTTTGTTTCCTCACAGGGTAAGCCCACCTCTTAGGCCTGCTGTGAGAGCGGACATGAGAGGCTAGTGAAAGGCCTGAGGATAGTAGATAAGAAATGTTAGCTCTCTCTTTCTCTGGTTCTTAAACCATCACCAGTTCATTCTCAGGATCCATGGGATGACTCTGATCATAGAACACACTTTTTGACATTCTACTACAGGAACTTCCCATTTATAGGGTGGTTCTTTCCCTTATGTCCTTTAGAGCACACGTGAAACTTCACATGAATGAAGTCATTTAAATGATGCCCACATGTCATGGAGGATGGAGGGAATTGCACGCTGTCAACCATGAGCAATGTACATTTTAGCATGATGCCATGTGAGACACAGAACCTCTGGGTGAGGCAGCACAGCCTCATTAACAGACTCTTCATCCTTAGCTCCTGGCTCGGTCACAGTACAGACAACAGCCTGGAATGCACCAAAGAGAATTGTGTGCTGATTTTCCTTCCACTAAACCACAGTGGATAATGCCAGCTTCATTGTTGCCACCCTTTTCCCTCCAAGTGCCAAATGACCATCAGTGAATCTTAGTACTGATGCTAATTTATCCCACTGAGGTCTGTCACTCTGGATTTCACACACAATCCAAAGCAGTTGTTGCTCTTGCAAAATACAAATGCAATATATTGACTAAGGTCTTTATTAAATGAAACAAATCATTATATAATGTGAATGAAAGAGCTGCTCTCAGATTTGTGATGTCTGAATTCTTTTTCTTCGTTTTTAAAAAAGTTTATTCGGTTTATTTATTTATTTGAGAGAGAGAAAGTGGATGCATCAGGGCCTCTAGCCACTGCAAACAAACTCCAGACACATGTGCCACCTTGTACATGTGGCTTACGTAGGTACTAGGGAATGGAACCTGGGCGCTTAGTCTTCAGACAAACACCTTAACTGCTAAACCATCTCTCCAGCCCTCGTTTTCTTCTTGTGGGAAATAGGGAAAGGATCTATTATTTATAGGTAGAATGCTCGCAGACAAAAACTATTAGCAAGATTAGCACACAAGCATGTAGAGTTGCATTGTGGAAAACAGCGTGTCTTTGAAACAGAACTTGATGATCCTTAACAACCTTGTAGGCACAGTGAGTACCACATATTGCTGAGTTACTCAAATTTAAGAATACAGTTTGACATTTATACTCTGCATGGATTTATTTTCAGACTGAGAGCTTTTTTAAAAAAAAGATATAAGGAAAATGCTGAGGTATGTACACAAATGTTCAAACTGAATGCTCTATGATTTATGTTACCAAATTCTATTATGATGTTTGAAATATTCAGCAATAATAAAGTCAGATAATTTGACAGGAAAATGATTTATGAGGACAGAAATGCATAAATTAAGCAATTTTATTTATTCTGTTTTTCATACATTTTTAATTGGTAAGCAATGATATTTTCCATACTTCTCCTAAATACCTTTTTCATACTCTTGTTCTTTTATTTATTTATTTATTTATTTTAATTTTAGAAGGTAACTAAGTTCTCTTAGAAGTTAAAAATATACTGGGCCTCAACTATATCATATTTTGAAAACAGAGTCAGAAAGTAGGTATTTTTATGTTTCATAACTAAAGTTCTTCTTGTGAAAACATTTTGTAAAAATGACAATATTACAATATGTACATCAATGTATCACACATATATCAATATGCCTTGTTCATTTATGACGATCATTTTTATTGACTTGAATCAATGTTAGCTTCCTCAGGTAACATAGGAGAGCATAGTTTCTGCATTCAGCATCTGGCTAAGGGCTGTGCACCATCTCACTTGACCTTCCTGATGCCCTGTGGAGTCAGTGATGATGCTGTTTGGCTGCAGTGCACAGAGGCTTGTGGATCTCTCACAGCTCGTCCGCATGGACGTGGGATTCCAAACTCGTGTCAGGCTGACTGCCGAGGCCATTTCTAGCTTCTTTGTTATACTGAAGTGAGGAAAATGTTCATCTCTGAAGATATTACTGATTATTTCAGCTTTTAATTTAAGAAAAATTAGTGTTTTTTTTCCCCGCAGTGACTCCCTTGTCATTGTGCACAAGCAAGCACCACCCTTGCTTTTGACAACTGTGATAACAACACTGTTTTACTCCTGCCCCGCTTTATGACTAATTTCCAGTTTCTCACCTGCTCTACCAAATATAAATGTGGGATTAAGTTAATTATGGACTGTTAATTATGTGTAGAAGCCTAAAATTGGAAGCCCAAAGGAACTTTTATGAAGAATATTGTGATATTCCTGCACAGTGTGTACTTTTGAAAAGCTGGTCATGAATGTGTAAACAGGAAAGCAGTAGCCTGGTGTCATCACTGCCTGTCCAGAATTATTCTCAAGAATTTTTTGCTTTGGTAGTTTAGACACATAAATAATGGAAGACTCCCATCTTTCCACTTAAAGCTTATAGCAAAAGGTACTCCCAACATCACTTCTCTTCATCTCAAAAATCCACAGGAAACAAGGAAGCCAGATGTATGGAGGGGACAAAAGAGACTAAAAATTATTGTTTTTTGGTTTTGTTTTGTTCATTGAAAAAGTGAGCATGTTAACAGGGAGGTGCCTACAAGAGCAGGATCCTCTTGCTTTTTGTTCAGTTATTTTTCTAAGGTAAGGTCTCGTTCTAGACTATGCTGACCTAGAACTCACTCTGTGGCGCCAGGCTGGCCCAGACTCATGAATAGTCTTACCTCAACCTCACATCTGGGCTCAGAATCCTTTTATTAAAGCACAGCTATGAAAGGCTTTTATGCTAAAGCTAGCAACCTGCAGATGCCCCGATTTAGGTCATGCACATTGTAAACCATACAAGGAAAACCTCAAAGTCTATGAAGCAGCAGAAACTCCTGCGAGATCCTAACCCAGGCTGAAGAATTGAAGTCCAGAGGATGAAAGCAGGTGCGAACTGAGGACTGAACAACCCTGATTTTATGTCATGGACAAGTACTCATAACCACACCATTAAGGATGAAAGGGAAGTTGGTTGGGTGATAATTTGCCTCAATGCTCTAGACTGAGAACTTTATAAAATGAGCTAGGCTGATTTTAGGCCAACCTGGAATTATAGGAGTTGAAGTTCTGCCTTGTCCTTGATGTCTCCATCATCCAGAGGTGTTGAGGCTGCCTAGGGAGATGTGCCCCTGGAAACAGTTACTTGAAGAAAGTAGTCTGTGGAAAAGTGGTCCTCAGTAAGTCTCTGACAGACTCAAGGAGATGAGGGCAAGTTTACAACCAATTAAAGAGAAGTGAGTTGTCACCTCATTAGCTGGCTCATCCTAATTTATATTTTCTCAGGTAGCCCAGGCTGGCTTCAAACTCATTGGCTAGCTGAATCCAAGAGTTGGGATTATAAGCATACACCACCATGTATGACTTTTTATATTTTTTTTAAGGACAGACTAACAATCGTCCAAACCTTTTACTGCAGTACAAATTTAAAGGCACTGGGAAGCAGAGCCAGATGGTTGCTCTCATTTCGGGCCCTTTCTTATCCATGCATGTTTTGTGGAAATGAATAAGTCAGGACACACATGTAGAGGAAAACTCACACCAGGTGTGTTTTATTTCTGAGATGATAGGTTCTGGATAATAGTCAAAATACCAAATAAAAATAATAGTCAGAAATTATTTTTGTAATGTTACAGACTTTAAAAAAAATCCCTATTGGTTGATATGATGGTTAAGTTTTGTTGTGAACTTGAAAAGATTAGAAATCCACAGACATGTTCTTCGTTGGGTTGTTGACGTTGATGTTGTGTCCAAGAAGGATTCACTAAAGAAGGAAGTTTTTCTTCCAGAGTGAGCTCTTCCTCCAGAGTGGGGGCCCCTCCAAGAAGGGGCTTTATGTAAAGAAGTCCTGGGAAAGCCAGGCGTGGTGACACACACCTTTAATCCCAGCACTCAGGAGGCAGAGGTAGGAGGATCATCATGAGTTCAAAGCCACCCTGAGACTACATAGTGAATTCCAGGTCAGCCTGAGCCAGAGTGAGACCCTACCTTGAAAAACCAAAAAAAGAAAAAAAAAAAAAAGAAAGAAAGAAAGAAAAGAAGCTCTGGGAGAAAAAAGCACCTTCCTCCCACCTGGCTGTTGGTGCTGCTGAAGGCTTCAGTTGCACATGCATCTATCTTGTTGGCTATTCTTCCTTGGTATTAGAACCAAGTTTCCTTAGTCTTCCAGTGTGGACTGAAGACCAGTGGCTCTCTAGAAAGCTTCCAGGACTTTGGTGCTGGATTGGGACTGCTGGGGCATCCAGCCTCTTGGATTCTCCAGTCTGAAGGCTGCTATGGGTGGACTGTTATAAGATAATCCAATAAATCCTCCCTCCCCCCCCCTTTTCTTTTGGTTTTTTGAGGTAGGGTTTTACTAGCTCAGGCTGTCCTGGAATTAACTATGTAGTCTCAGGGTGGCCTCGAACTCACGGTGATTCTCCTACCTCTGCCTCCTGAGTGCTGGGATTAAAGGCGTGCGCCACCATGCCTGGCCAATAAATCCCCTTTTAATACTATTCAAACAGTTCTGTTCCTCTAGAGAATACTGACTAATACAGTTGGTTTTGACCCATAATCCTGAATTCAACTGGCTTTATTTTTTTCTTCTGTAAAAATAAATCTCTCCTTTTCTTTCAGACTTACAGAAATTATGGGCAAGCCCCCAGAGCACTTGCTGTCCTAATGCAATGAACACACTTCGGAGGCATCGAGGCTGTGTCAATATTAACCTGACCAAATGAAGATCAAACTGTTTTGTTCTTCACGCTCTTCACATGGGGAGTACAAGATGTCTCTTGTCAGAGGTGCTCCATCATGTGGGCTGAAGGAAACTGTCAGTACGGTTTGGGATTCGTTCTTCATGGGCAGACATCCCAACGGGTCTAATGAACCCTTTCTGCTGACAACTCATTTACTAAAAATACCCAGCCAACACCAAATTTAAGTGAGGAATATGGTTGTGTTCCCTTTAATATCAACCCAATAAAAGTAATCAATTCATTTTTGAAGTCTTAAAAAACGAACCTACCCATCAAAGTGCACACCTCTCACCATCCGCATGTGAGCTCATGCTTGGTTCCATTTGCTCACTGAAAAACTTTGCGCCATTCCTAAGTTGAAATATAACAGGGTGAATACCAATCTTAAAGCACACACGCAGAGACAACAGTCTGTGCGTGCCATTTGCTGCAATCTGAGCTCATTACTAGAAGCCCCCTCCAGAACATGGATACAATCTGGGGTCTGCGGTTTTATTTTCCCTTGGAGCTGTCTGTGCCAGGGAACACATGAGGAATCCTCTTCAGGTATGGACACTATGCTGACCATATTGGCCACAGGAACTTAACTGCAATTGACAAGTGAAGAGACAAAGGGCTCAGAGGAGCCCTCTTAGAGAAGCCCTGAAGCACTGGTGACAAGAAGGAAAGGGGTTGTTGGGGTGTGCAGACCACCCTCCACCTCCACCCTCTTTTGCTTTCATCTGTTTCCTGTCACCACCTGGTACCCTCCACTGGGTGGGACACAGAGGCGTCTGTGTCACTCCAACACAGACCTTGCAGATTTCATCACAGCCTACTCCGTTTTGGTCTTGTGCTTGGAAACCAGAAGAAAGAGCTCTGGTTGTTCTCATTGGGGTTGGATGCCTCACTGTGGGACTAAACAACTGATGTGCGTTGTAAAGACCACAGTCAACAGACACGGTGAGATCAGTTACAGCAAGGTTTGTAGATGAGAGTCACTTTCTGGAAGAACAGTCTGAGTACTGTGTCAAGCACAAAGGCCTAACATATACCCTTCCAAAAATCTATTTTATCTCCACCAAATATACTTAGTTATGAGGAGAGCATGATGATACTTAGAAAAATAAGTTTAATAAAAGATTTGGTTGTTTCATGTTCTTGGGGTTTTACACTCTAATTAAAAAGGGCTGGAGAGATGGCTCCGTGGTCAAAGGTGCTGTCTTGCAAAGCCTGATGGCCTCTGTTCTATTCCCCAGTAACCACATAAAGCCAGATGCACAGAGTGGCACATGTATCTGGAGTTCATCTGCAGTGGCAGAAGGTTCTGACAACCCCATATTCACACACTCTCTCTCTGACTTTTCTCTCTCAAACAAATATAAAAATATTTAAGAAGGGCATTACAAAGAGGAGTGTGATAAAGCAGACCTTTGAGTGTTAAGCTTAGGAAGTGAAAATCTACTCTAGTAACAACTACAGTATAAGGCTGGAGAGATGGCTTAGCGGTTCAGCGCTTGCCTGAGAAGCCTAAGGACCCCGGTTCGAGGCTCGGTTCCCCAGGTCCCACGTTATCCAGATGCACAAGGGGGCGCACGCATCTGGAGTTCGTTTACAGAGGCCGGAAGCCCTGGCGCGCCCATTCTCTCTCTCTCTCCCTCTATCTGTCCTTCTCCCTGTGTCTGTCGCTCTCAAATAAATAAATAAATTTAAAAAAAAAAACTACATTATAATCCAAACAAAGAAAAAAAAGCCCAAACTCCCTAGTATCTTCTCTTTTCAGTCAGTGCATCAGAGTCGCTGTCCAGCCCCTGGAATTTTCAGGAGCTCAAAGCCCGCCATTTCCTAGTGACAAGGGATACCTGGCGAGAAGAAAGGGTCTGAAAGGATCTTCCGTTGCACCCGTTTCATTTCTAGGTACCACCTGAGTCTTACAAGAGCAAGGTGGTCAGAAATACCCAAGGGAACTGAGAAAAAAGTTTTTTTTTTTTTTTTTTTTTTTTTTTTTTTAAGAGGCAGCTTTTAAACACTACCAAGGCAAATCTCCAAGCCATTTACAGATCATTTGCTGGATTAAAAATAAACCAGCCTTGGCTAATGGGTAAGACGGAACCCATAGGCTGCTTGTAATGACTTGCAAGGTTCAAGATGAACCAATAGCAGGGGCTTTAAACTGGTCCAAAGCCAACAAAACTGAAAAGTAAAAAGGAAGCAATAAGCACAGTTATCATTCCTTTCTGTCTTTAACACACCCTGAGTTTTAAGTGACCCAGAGCAATTTAGTTGACAATAGGACTAAACCAAATAATATAAAGGTTCAGTATTTCCTCCTTGGTTGATCCAAAAAGAGCCAAGAGCGGCTTTTACACTGAAGTCCAACAGCACCCTGTGGGGAGGGCAGTTCTGTGCACCACCAATAAAGAACTAAAAGGTGTATCTGGGATACACCCAATTCTTTCTTTCTGGTTGGCCTACCTTATGCTCTGCGGTGTATCTATCTTTTTATTACCTCTCTCTTTCTCTTCCTCTCCCACCTTTAAAACTCCTGTTCCCCAGCAGCTGCTGAGAGCTCCACCTTGACTGCCTTGCTTTCCTTCTCTAATTCCCATAACCTGTCCTCAATTTCCCCTGAGTTCATTTTTTAAATTACGTTATCAACACCACGAAGAATTGACAAAGGACAGCAAAATTTCAGCCAAGTGCATGGCTGTGATGAGGTGAGTTACTTAGAGAGTCTAGGTCATGATAGACAGAGAAGCTTGCCTTGCCAGAGAAAGTGCTGTAAGTGCAATTCCTTTGACATTAATGCATGACTCAGGGCCCTTTAGAAGAACTGGACATTTGCTAGTGATAGGAGTGTAAGCGTGTTTGTCAACAGGGATTGACTTCTTCCCCATAAGCACAAGACGGTTGCTTTAGTCATTAGCAAAATGCAGTTGCAAGCCATGGACCTGTTAAAATATTCTCCACTTGAAGTAAGTCTCCTTTTCTCTCTGGCTTTCCCAGTTTTCAAAAGAAAGGTGTTAAGAATAGTCATTGTTTCCTTCTAGGCTCATTGCTAGTATCATCTCTTGTTATTTGACATCATCCTGTTTCATGGCTTCAAATAGTGTTGTAACTCAGTGTGTAACACCCAGACAGATACACAGCCATGTCCAGAGCTCACAGAAATGCAGATTCTCAAGCCTCGCCCTCACCTACTGCATCAGAATGTGCATTTTATCAAGTGTCTCACGTAGTAGAGTTAAGTAGTAAAGTTAGAGAAGCTTAAGTGGCTCAAAATCCCTCCTTTCGAGGGCTGGGCTGTTCACTTTGCTCTGCTATTGAAGCTCTCTGAATTGATCTGCTCTTAGCTAATATACTGAGCTAAGCCAGCCCCTCCATTCTGCTCTGTAGTACATACTGACTAATAACCTCCACTGAATGCTTGAAGCTAACTTAAAACTCACTCATAAAGCACAGGTGTGTGCACATCCTGTGACTAAAGTCAATGTTTACCAAGTATCAGCTGTGTTTGTTCCCAAATTTATTCACACTAGTTAATACAATTGCACAATATTGAATAAACTGATGAAATAGATTGCTTTGGAAAGACTCAATGAAATGAGGTAAAATGTGCTGTCAAAGAAAACATACCCTCAGATCATGACAATACAACTACAAAAATGCAGGGGCCACTTGTAAAATGTAAATCTGCATCCAGGTTTCTCACACATGTTTACGTTTCTATTCTATATTAATGAAGATACAACCAGAAATTAAATTATTTTTAGGGGGGGGGGTTTCGAGGTAGGGTTTCACTCTAGCTCAGGCTGACCTGGATTCACTATGTAGTCTCAGGGTGACCTAGAACTCATGGCAATCCTCCTACCTATGCCTCTCAAGTGCTGGTATTAAAGGCGTGCACCACCATGCCTGGTTTGAAGTTAATTTTTTTTTAAAAAGAAATTGAATTTTTTTTCTACATATGACTTCTGCAAAAGGATAAGAAGCTCTTAAAAAAACGCACTCAGGGTTGGAGGGATAGCTTAGTGGTTAAGGTGTTTGCCTCTGAAGCTCAAGAACTCAGGTTCAACTCTCCAGAACCCACATAAGCCAGACACACAAGGTGACACAAGTGCACAAGGTGGAGTGTACACGCAAGGTCACACGTGTCTGCAGTTTGATTGCAGTGGATAGAGGCCCTGATGTGCCAACTCTCTCTCTCTCTCATAAAGAAAAACACACTCAATATATATATATATATATATATATATATATATATATATATATATATATGTATGTATATATTGGTTTTTCAAAGTAGGGTTTCACTCTAGCCCAGGCTAACCTGGAATTCACTATGTAGTCTCAGGGTGGCCTCGAACTCACGGCAATCTTCCTACCTCTGCCTCTTAAGTGCTGGGATTAAAGGCATGCACCACCATGCCCATCTAAAAATATATTTTTTATAGATTTCTTCTACAACCAATTTGTTTTTATTACCAACATACTTAGCATGGATACATTATATGGTGGTATCATCCTTACCCTTGTCCCTGTCCCCATTCTGCTGCAGACCTTCCTCAGTGGGGTTGCTGGTATTTCCCATGGAGTTGTGGGTTATATCTTCAACCAAATATTGTGTGTGTAGGTGTGTGCCAGTGTGTGTGAATGTGTATGCACATGAATGTGGAAGTCCAAGTACAACCTCAGGTGTTGTTCCTAAGGAACTCTGTTCACCTTTGTTGAAACCAAGTCTCTAAGTAGTCTAGAACTCATGAATTAGGCTAGACTAGGTGGGCCAGTTAGCCACAGTGCTCTCCTGTCTCTGCCTCCCCAGTGCTGGGATTACAAGCATGTGTCACCCACACCTGGCATTTTTCATGTGGGTTTGGGAGATTGAGCTCAGATCCTTGTGCTTGTACAACAAACACTTCTCTGAACTGTCTCTCTAGCCTCCCCAGCCCAATTTTTGATTAATCACTTATCCTATGAACCAAAACAAACAGTAGAAAGCTTCCACTACACAGCTTTATTTTTATTTATTTATTTATTTATTTTGAGGTAGGGTCTCACTCTAGCTCAGGCTAACCTGGAATTCACTCTATAGCCTCTGGGGGGCCTTGAACTCGTGGCGGCAATTCTCCTACCTCTGCCTCCCCAGTGCTGGGATTAAAGGCGTGTGCCACCACACCTGGCTCACAGCTTTATTTTTAAAGTCAAGGAAACTAGAAACAAAGATTTCATTGCCTTTATGGACTCCTTCTTTTACAGATTAGGAATTTGAAACCCAGAAAGGTGGAATAATTATTGAAGTCAAAGTGTGATTGCAGGCATGTCCAACCCCAAGGACATATCCAGACCAACACAAAACTATGAACTTACATAAATCATTATGAGATTTTTATTCTTTTTGTTTATGTATTTATTTATTTAGGTAGAGAAAGGACAGAGAGAGACAGAGGGAGAGAGGGAGAATTGGCACATCAGGACCTCTTGCCACTGTAAACAAACTCCAAATACATGCACCACCTAGTGCATCTAGCTTTACATGGGAACTGGGGAATCAAACCTGGGTTGTTAGGCCTTGTAGACAAGGGCCTTAACTGCTGAGCCATCTCTCCAGCCCCTTTTCCAGGCCTTTTTTTTTTTTTTTTTTGGAATGATCATGTGGTTCCCAGGTGTATGTACACTTTGAAATTACATCATGTCATAATGCAGAAACATTAGTTATATCTGTGTGAGCCTCAGACCAGTTCATCAGCATCACCTGAGACCTTGGTAGAAATGACAGATCTGCTGATTTATCTCTGAAGTGGGACCCAGGAGTCTGTACTTTCAAAAGCCCTCCAGGCAATTCCCATACAAGTAAGATGTGATGGTTGTTGACAGAGCTCACTGCAAAGGCAGTGCCTGGAGGACAACACATTGCTTCATCAGGTTCTTTGTTAGATACGCTCTCTAAACTGGACAATTCTTTTCTTCCTTCCTTCCTTCCTTCCTTCCTTCCTTCCTTCCTTCCTCCCTCCCTCCCTCCTTTCCTTTTCCTTTTCCTTTTCCTTTTCCTTTTCCTTTTCCCTTTTCTTTTCTTTTCTTTTCTTTTCTTTTCTTTTCTTTTCTTTCTTTTTTTTGAGGTAGGGTCTTGCTCTAGCCCAGGCTGACCTAGAATTCACGATGTAATCTCAGGGTAGCCTGGAACTCATGGTGATTTTCCTACCTTTTTCTCTTGAGTGCTGGGATTAAAGGTGTGCGCCACGACACCCGGCTCCTGAAAATTCTTTTAATCAGACAACCTACGGTTTATATGATTTTATTTATTTATTTATTTATGAGAGAGAGAGAAAGAGTGAGACAGAGAGAGAGAGAAAGAGAGAGACAGAGGCAGATAGAGAATGGGCTTTCCAGGACCTCTAGTCACTGCAAAGGAACTCCAGATGCATGCACCACCTTGTGCATCTGGTTTACATGGGTACTGGAGAATCTAATCTTGGTCCATAGGCTACAAAGGCAAGCATCTGAACCGCTAAGACTTCTCTCCAGACCTTTATAATAAGGGCACTAATTCCACTCATAAGGAATTCCCACCTGTGACTTAATCATCTTCCAAAGGCCCCATCTCATAACACCATTACTTTGAAATTAGTAATTTAAAATTATTAATTTTGGGGTAGCAAAAACATTAAGACCATACCAAATAAAGTAGGGGGAGAGTAAAACACTTTTCTTTTCATAATTAAGCTTTCAGGTATTCCAGCCACTCAACACAGCAGCAGCAACGCCATCTCAATGGAAGCAATTATAGCACCACCTATTGGCCCAACAGAGGTACTGAGCAGCATAAACCTTCCTACCTCCCACACTCACCCAGGACCCAAGCATCAGTTCTTACAAAACAGAGATGAGCTGGTAAGTACCTTTGTTTTGTTCTCACAGACTTCTGCTGGCCTTATCAGAGGCTAAAGTCTTTTTGTGTGTAACTGTACCTTTCTTGGGGAATGCTTAGTAATCAACTTAATTGTATCTAGAATCACTGAGGAGACAAATTTCTGGGCATATCTGTGAGCAATTTTCTAGATTAGGTTAATTGAAGTGAGAAGACCCCCCCCATAACTGTGAGTAGCACCATTTCAGGGCAAGGTTCCCAGACTGAATAAACAGGAAAAAAAAAGTGAACGGATTACTAAGCTTTCTGACTGTAGATGCAATGTGACCAACCATGTCAAGCTCTTGCTATCATGAGTGTCTTGTTATGGGGGACTCTACCCTCAAACGGTGATCCAAAATAAACTCTACCTTCCTCACTTACTTTTGTCAGGTATTTTATAGTAGCAAAGAGCAAAGTCATGTAGTCTCCTTGATAGGCTTCTTATAGACGAAAAGCACAGGAGATACCTTGTTCCTTCCCTTCTTTATTTAAAGGTAAGAGTTTGTAAGTAAGGAGCTAGGTTGGTGACTCCAGGAATAGGCTTTGGCACTGATCGCCTCCAGCCCTATCCCCACAGATAGAACTCAAACCATGCTCCATGTTGGATTGCTGGCAGTATTTGACTGTTTATTGCTATCACTGAGAGCAGACATTCATAAACACTGCTGAGGGGCAGCCATTAAGGGTGTGGCATGCATGATTATACAATAATATTATAGGTCCCATACTCAGGAATTGCACCAGTAACTATCAACTTTAGCAACATAGCTTTAGGTGCAAATTTACATGCAATAATTCATATTCTACCAAATAAATCCCAGGCAAACAGGGTAATGCAAAAACATATTTCCTGCTGTCAAGAAAATTTCTGGCAAAATTAATCAACCATTCATCCATTCAGGCTCTTTGCATACCCTTTTGTCAAAGAGGGAATACTAAGAGATTTCTTTTCTCTTCCACACACTCATTTCAATGAATTGAAGAATCCATCAAGCTTGGGTTGATTTATTGAACTGTCTTTTAGCTCAGCAGTACAACCACAGCAAATGAACTGATAACTTCTCTTAAAACCAGCAGTGATTTGATTCAATAATATCTGATTTATTTAACTCTTTACAATTCCAAGTTTAACTTATTCTTTAATTTCTGAAGCAGCACAAATTTTGGTCAAAAGCTTGTATCACTTCATGAACTACTTAGTGGTCTGATAGCAATGATTAGAGCATATGGACTCTAGGACTTTTTCTTTAAGAGACATTTAAAGCACATCTTATTTTTTTAAGGACTTATTTCAAAAATCTATAACCTTTTGTTAGCTCTTGTGATAAAAGTCTAACATTACCAATGGAAGGACAGTCACTTCAGCTTAAAGCACTAAAGGCACCCTGACTGCTTACTTCTGTATTTGTTGTGATCATTCCACCAGGTAAAGGGGATCGCTGTGAGGAGAGGTACTGAAAGCGAATATTAGAGAGAAACCAAACAGACTGTTTAAATATGGGTTTCAGCACAGAGCCGGTCCACTGAGCCCCATGGAGCCCATTTATCACACACCAGCTTTGCATTTTTCTTTGTAAAGATGTACGACCTTTGCCTGTTAGATTTCATTAACGGGGCACCATGCAAGGCTCCTTTGCACATGACAGGAGACAGAGCTCAACATCCTCGCCTGAAGGATTTGCAGGAACGAGCTCATCTTCAATCTCTGTCCCTGGGAGGCACTTTTAACACCTGCCAACCACAGCACTATCATCAGAAAAACATTTAGAGATTTATCTCCGGGCTGGTAATTATAAGAGATAATTTGTTTGGAGTATGGATAAAGTTGGTCTAGCATAAACAAACTAGAGACTCAAATTACAAGACGAACATCATTAACTATTGATTTAACCACTGCGGGTCTGCAAGTTCCCACTCTATGAAGATGAGTGGGTTCCTAAATCGCACCTTTGGTTCAAAATTTCATTAACATCCAGGAACCCGTTTCAGTGGGTGCATAGAGCTGTGCTGGTTTTCATTGTCTTCCTTCTTTGGAAGGTCCAAGTCTGTGTGGAACTCTGAATTTTCAAAACAGAAAATTAAAATGAAAGGAGTCAGGAACAAAAATGACACAGAAGTAGGGTAGTTGTGCCTGGAGCTAGAGAGACAGGAATGGTAGTGGGCAATTGACATTCATTTTGGGGCTGATGAAAAATGTCCTAAAACTAGTTGTGCAATGCTTGTGCAACTCAGAACATGCTATAACTAGCCAGGTGTGGTAGCGTACATCTTTAATACCAACACTTGCGAGGCAGAGGTAGGAGGATCTCTGTGAGTTTGAGGCCAACCTGGCACTACAGAATGACTGCCAGGTCAACCTGCGCTAGAGTGGAACCCTACCTCAAAAAACAACAACAACAAACAAAAAACAAAAAAAAAAAAAAAGAAGAAGAAGAAGAAGAAGAAAGAAAGACAAAGAAAAATATATTAAAACTACAAAATTGTAGTTTCCAAGGAGTAATCTGTGGAGCATGTGAATTATGTTTCAGGAAAGTTACTATTTCACATTTTGTTAATCATGATACTTTCTTTGCTTTGGATCGATTATAGAGGGATGAAGACAAAGGTATTATGGGTTAAAAAGCACATTTTACCTTTCCATTCCATTTGAAAAATCTTTGAAAGATTTTCTCTCTTACTAGAGCCTCATGACCATCCTGTGAAGTGGGCAGAGCTGGTGTTTGAAATGTTGTTAAAAATTTTTTTTAAACAGCAATAGGGATGTAAGCAAGGGCAAACTCTACCACTGGCCCACCCTCTTAGTCTTGAACCTCATTTTATAAGCAAGGAATCTGCCATGGAGAAGAGCTGAGGGTTAAAGGGTCACAACCAAACATCATGTATAGGTACTTCATGTATTTCACTACTATCATCCCATTTTTCACGATACACCAAGTCACAGAAACTAAACAGTGTCAAGGAGGATAAAGGAAATGCTCACGGAATAACATGCAGGGTGTTGTGAAGTACATGTCAGAGGTCAGAGCACAGCTCTAGGTTTGGATCCCATTCATGTCCAGCACAGCACTGTCTTTAAGTAGTCGTGAGGCTCACTGTGAAGAATTGCAACCTCAAGCTCTTGGTTTAAAGTAGCACATATACACAGTAAGTATCCAAGAAACGACACCATTGATGTGCTTTAATGCCGTCATTAATACTGCTCATAAAAGAATGAGGGTGGCAAACTCCACTGATCCTTTCCCAAATATAGGTCTATAATTGCTTACTAGAAATCTCTGAGGCCAGTGATATGTTTTGTTTTTCAGAATATTTTCATTAGAGACAGGAAAGATAGTGTTTATAATATAAACTATGTGTCAACCCCAGCAGAGCCTAGGATAGTCCCTCTAAAACACACACTGCTGATGCAAGAAAATATATCAAGAGGGGTTGGAGACCATAAATCTTAGGTCATAAAATCAATGATTTTCAATAATTTAGGATTTCTGGACCTTTTTGGGTTTTAGAAATGCAGGCAGGAAATTGTGGACTTGTGCAAGTTCTCAGTAAAATGTTAAATATTGAATGTCCATTGTCCAGGGTAAAGGACAGGGCCACTTCCAGTTCTATGTTGAGATGACTTTAGAAGCATCTGGATGACACCTCAACTGGAGCCAGTTCAAAGGAGACAGACAAAGAGAATTAGAGCAAAGTCTCATTAACTACCAATTAATTAAAATAGCAGCTTATCCAAAATTTACATTTTCTTTCTCAGTGAAAACATCTAGTGGTACCCAAATGCTGAAAGGGGAATTTTACTTGATTAAGAATTGTAAAGGGCTTAGTTGTTAAGGTGCCTGCCAGCAAAGCCAAAAAACCCAGGTTTGATTCCCCAGTACTCACATAAAGCCAGATGTACAAGGTGGCACAAGAGTCTGAAGTTAATTTGCAGTGGCTAGAAGCCCTGGTGCACTCTTCCTCTCTGTCTCTTTTTCTCACTCTCTCACATAAAATAAATAAGTAAGTAAGTAAGTAAGTAAATAAATAAATAAAATATTTGGGCTGGAGAGATTGCTTAGTGCTTAACGTGCTTGCCTGCAGAGCTTAAGGACCTAGGCTTGACTCCCAGCACCCACGTAAGTTAGATGCACAAGGTAGTGCATATGTCTGGAGTTGGTTTACAGTGGCTGGCGGCCTTGGTGTGCCCATTCTCTCCCTCTATCTGCCCCTTCCTCTCTCTCTCATGAATAAATAAAATACTTAATAAAAAAACTAAGACACTTTACACTTAATTAAACATTTTAATAATTAATTAAAAAGTAAATGTGCATTTCATGGGCAATCCCTGGTAACTGATCAAGGTAGAAAACTAATATCCTATAGTCACTAGGCCTTCTATTTTAAATTAATAAATAAATACATTTTTTGGTGGTCTATTAAACCCATGCCAGGTAATTACTTGATCATTGAGTTCTACTCCCCAGTCCCATTCAAGTTCTCATATTTTTCAAAGTTAGAAATTTGTTTTAAGAGCTGGAGAGATTGCTCAGTGGTTAAGATGCTTGCCTGAAAAGCCTAATGACCCAGTTCGATTCCCCAGTATCCATGTAAAGCCAGATGCACAGTGATGCTTGCATGTGGAGTTCATTTGCTTGGGCTAGAAGCCTTGACATGCCCATTCTCTCTCTCTCTCTTTCTCTTTCTCTCTCTCTCTTTCTGCCTGTCTTCTATCTCTCTCTGCTTGCAAATAAGTAAATGAATAGATAAAAATATTTAAAAAAGAAAACTTTCAATTTAAGATAATTTCTAAATTGCAACTCTTTTATAATACTTTTTCTGGTATTTAATTGACTTTGTGAGATTTTAATTCGATGACAAATTAATTCTTTGTTAGTTCGCATGACATTCAGATTTCACAGCTTGGGCTAAAGGAATAGCTCAGTGGCCAAGTACTTGTCTGGCATGTGCAAGACCCAGAGTTCAAACTCCACAGAAAGAAAAAAAATATTTAAAGATGACTTCTAGTCAAAATAATGGTTGGAGTTATATGCACAAAAGTTTAAAAGGCAATCTATTTAGGTATATGAACCAAAATAATTCCATGAATTATAAGAGTTGCCATCCATATACAGACGTAGAATGTACAGAGACTAATTGTTGGTGCTGCTGCTTGCTACAAGTGCTCACTTCCCCATCGGCTCGGTTTCCAGATAAATACACTAGCAGTATTATTTCTCACGTACTCGAGGACAATCTATTTCTCTCTGTGTAAGTCTTATGTCATTATAATATGGTGATCTCTCTTGAAGTTACCAAATATATTTAGCACATCCACAACCCGTCATTATATTGAAGCAGTGGACGGCCTCAGTTAATACATTCACCAACTAGAAACAGAATCTAGAAAGCATGTATGAGAATTTATTATATAATAATGTGGTGTTCCAAATTCAGTGGGAGAGAGGCATTTTTTACAAAACATATAGACATAACTGGTCCACAGCTAAAGAAAGAGTGCAAAATTAAATATTAGACAAGTTAAAATTTTAATGTAAAAAATGTTAATTAATAAATTAGTTGAAGGAAATCAAAGAGATTCTATAATCCTGTACCTGACAGTCTCACAGAGTTTATTAAGAGCATCAAAAAACCCAGAGACCACCTGGCACGGTGGCACACACCTTTAATCCCAGCACTCAAAAGGCAGAGGTAGGAGGATCACCATTAGTTCAAGGCCACGTTGAAATTACTTACATAGTGAATTCCAGGTTAGCCTGGGCTGGAGCAAGACCATATCTCAAAAATCCAAACAAAGGGCTGGAGAGATGGCTTAGTAGTTAAAGAGCTTGCTTGCAAAGCCAAAGGAGCCAGGTTCGGTTCCCCAGAACCCACATAATCCAGATACACAAGGTGGCACACGTGACTGAAATTTGTTTGCAGCAGCTAGAAGCCCTGGTGTGCCCATTCTCTCTCTTTCTCTCTCCCTCTCTCCCTCTTTCTCCCTCCCTCTCTCTCTCAAATAACTAAATAAATTTTTAAAAACCAAAAAGAAAAACCCAGATACCATGAAGAGAAAATCATATTTCAGTAGGTAAAATACAGAAACTGTGGGTAATGTAGTATATGCAAAGTCAAAATTTATTTATTAACTTTTTAAATTTTTATTTGTATTTATTTGAAAGACAGAGAGAGAAAGAGAGTGAGAGAGAGAGAGAGAGAGAGAGAGAGAGAGAGAGAGAGATAGATGGCGTTGTTTCAGGGCTTCTAATCTCTGCTAACAAACTCCAGACACATGTGCCACCTTGTGTATCTGGCTTATGTGGGTCCTGGGGAATTGAATCTCAGTCTTTTGGCTTTGTCAGCAAGCACCTTAACTGCTAAGCCATCTCTCCAGCCCCAAAGTCAAAATTTAAATGATAGATTGAGAAAATTATTCTCAGTACTTACAGTAGAACAACATTAATTCTTAACATAGTAACCCTAAAAACATTAAAAAAATAAAAAGGCCATCAACTAAACTGAAAAATAAGCAAAAGCAATGCGATTGAGAGAAGAAAAAGAAGCAAATGTTCTATGAACATATAACAAAAGGTTTAACCTCATAGGTGTTCAAGAAAAGGCAAGTAAAATGGTATGAAGATAGAATTTTGCTATTATAGTCTATGATTTCAAAGGGAGAAAAACAATCTAAGAATGCAGGGACATGGCTCGCTAAAATAAATGGTGGTAAAAACAGGAGTTACAACAAATTTTTGGAAAATTAAAATGCAGCTAATGAGTCAACATCTAATGGGTTGGGAAAACTATTTTATGGAACAAAAGACATACTAAAGATACAAGTATGAGATAGTACTTCAGTGTTGTTCATAGTGGCAAAATGTTGAAAACAATCATTGTCCCTTTATGAGGACAATTTTCCCTTGGTTTCTTCTTCCTCCAGGGCCAATCATATCTACCCAGTCATAACAAGGAATATTATGTGGTATTATAAGACTGAGCTATTTATAGATCTTTGCTTAAGGAGCAAAAAAGTAAGAGGAAAATGAAAATTCCAGAATAATGTGTATGATATGAGCCTATCACTAACCATATAATTCACTATTCCATAACTCTACAAACATGTTTTCATATATATGTGTATCTGCTTATACACAGAATTAACAACTTTAGTTCTCTAGAAAGAAGGTAGTTGAATATAGGCATAAGATGATTTAGTAAATGTTTTTATATATTTCTTATCATTTTTTTCATCATAAAGCAAGTAGGTATTATTTTTATGATTTTAAATATACAATGAAGGAGAGATGAGAGAATGATGAAGCGAACTGTGAGCTTGTCTTTGTTTTACACTGTAAAGAGTCTGGAAAACATGCTTAAGTTTGTGTAAGTGTTCTAATAAGCACAAGTGGTTATGAGAATAACTGAGGCGCCTTCAGCAACTCATTTGTTAAACAGTCAGTTCCTTCTGAATGAAATGCAAGTCATTATCTACCCAGACAAGAAAACATTCTGCAGATGTATCTATACCAAGTTCAGAGGCTATGTTATTATAATTGTTTATTCAGTTGGCAACTACCCTTATAAGATTCAGACTGGGGAAACCAAACATTCAAGTCCAAAAGAATACAGAGAGTTAAAGCAGTAGATAGGTGATCATGGATGGTCCTTTCCAGAATGGAGGGAGGTCCACAGAAGACCTCCATTCTAAGGAGATGCCTCACTGAAGATGGGACGGGATGGGATAGAATGGGGGATTATACAGATGAGGTTTGCTGGCCCCAATGGAGCACATTTGTACCTACTTAATTTCTGTGCCCTCCACAGCTGCAGCCCATCATCCATGTTGTATACCCAATCTTAAAATAAAGATTCTTGGCCTTCTGCTCCCCTACCCTTGCAGGACTTTGTAGGCCCATGTGGCCACATCCAACTGTTTTACATGGGATTTGTACATTTGTGCTCTAGCAGTCTTGAGCCCTCTTAGAGCCTCATGCTTACACAGGAAGCTCACCTAACAGCTGAGCCATCTTTCTGGCCTGAAGGTACTACTTTTACTAGAATGATATGGTAAGCCCTGAGGCAGGGAACCCTTGAAGAAGGGAACAGGATATAATTAGATTTGAACTTTACCATGAAAGTACATATTGGAAATGATTTGGATTCAAGGCCAGAAGTAGAGAATAAAAAAGAAAAATCGTTCAGCCTTACACATTCACACCCAGATGGCCCCATGAGTCTCCCTAGTGACCCACAGCTTGCAAGGATGGCTTGTGCGAATATGGACTTGGGGTGGGGCTAGGGCAAAAGGCATAGAGATTCACCATTCATTCCTGAACTGGACTGGGAGACAAATGCAAAGATTAAGGAAAGAAATGATTAATGTTCAACAGAAGGCCCCTGCTGGACCAATTTACCGAGCTTTTTGGCTGCATATATTAGTCCACCTAAATCTAGTTCCACAACATACGCGTAACGCAAAAGAAGTTGAATTTCCCTTTGCCTCACAAATAGCCTTGTCTCATACACTCTGTTAAACAGTCTGGATGGGAAGAAGCAGCTGTTCTTTGCAAGAATGCTAGATGTTCTCCACTACCAGATGGCAGCAACTCCCTAGGGTACACACACACACACACACACACACACACACACACACACACACAGGAACCTTAGGAGGGTCAATCACATTGATATTCATCACGGACATTTACTGAAACCTAGGAATGAGAGAAAGGCCTGGAATTAGCACAGTTCTTATTAGGGTACCTTTGTTCTTCCTGTTTTGCATTCTTGCTGGGAACAAACCATTTTTCATTTTATAGTTCATACTTATGGAACAAGATATAACTGATTACAGTTAGATCATTAACTAAATGATTACTCCATTTGCCTCCGATTCTGTTCTGCCCTTTCACAGGAAATAAAAGAGTCTTAAGTGAGAATCTTATTGGGAGATATCTAGATGAGTCCATAGTAGAATATGGCAGAATGTTTCCACTTGGTTTATTTGAATCATTACATTTTGTAAAAGCACTCATGGAAAATCATACTAGAAATTCTTACTGAATTCCTCATCCTCTAACCAATATAAGGAGCTACTTAGTTTTGGTGACATAGTTATTATGATAAAAGAAGATGGGAATCTTCAGAGAATTCATTCATGGATACGTATTTTCCCCTTCCCCAAACTCTATAAATCCGCTGAGGATATGGCTAGTAGAACAGTGCTTCTCTAGAATGCTCACAGCCCTGGTTCCATCCCAAGACTACTTTAGAAAATAAAGGAAAAGAAGAAAAGAGAAGCTATGGTGGTGCATCATTACCACAGTGGTTTGAATGTAAAATGCTCTCCATCATCTCGAGTCTGTGGTTAAGCCTTTGCGGGATGGAGCCTTGCTGGCCGAGGTGCATCACCAGGGAGTGTGTAACCCAGCCCAGCTTGCCGGTGCTCCCCACTCTTGTTGCTCCGCCCTGCTGAAGTGACAAGATGAGGGGCTCTGGATGACTGCTTGTGCCATGCTTTCTCTTCCGTGAAGAAAAAACCCATCAAAACTGCAAGTGGGGGCTGGAGAGATGGCTTAGCAGTTAAGCGCTTGCCTGTGAAGCTGAAGGACCCCAGTTCGAGGCTCGGTTCCCCAGGTCCCACGTTAGCCAGATGCACAAGGGGGCGCTACGCATCTGGAGTTCGTTTGCAGAGGCTGCAAGCCCTGGCGCGCCCATTCTCTCTCTCCCTCTATCTGTCTTTCTCTCTGTGTCTGTCACTCTCAAATAAATAAAAAAATTAAAAAAAAAAAAACTGCAAGTGGAAGCCAGGCGTCGTGGCGCACGCCTTTAATCCCAGCACTCGGGAGGCAAAGGTAGGAGGATTGCCATGAGTTCGAGGCCACCCTGAGACTCCATAGTGACTTCCAGGTCAGCGTGGGCTAGAGTGAGACCCCACCTCGAAAAACCAAAAACACCAAAAAAACTGCAAATGGAAATAAACTATGGTGGTGTGATTCAGGTGCCTCCATAAACTTAGGTGTTCTGGAAGCTAGGTTTTCAGCTGATGGAGATTTGGAAATTAATGTCTCCTGGAGGGAGTGTATTGTGAGGGACAGGCTAATGGGTGGTATAGCCATTTTCTCCTTGCCAGTGTTTGGCACACTCTCATGTTGCTATTGCCCACCTTATGTTGGCCAGGGGGTGATGTCCACCCTCTGCTCATGCCATTGTTTGCCCCTGCTATCATGGAGCTTCTCCTAGAGTCTGTAAGCCAAAATAAACTTTTTTTCCCCAAAAGCTTCTCTTGGTTGGATGATTCCTGCCAGCAATGTGAACCTGACTACAGCATAAATCCTTTTTGTTTTTCCATAGGCTTCTTCTGGTTGGGTGTTTTGTCCCAGAAATAAACACACTCAGGGAATTTTAGAATTAAATTGAAAGAAAACTTCAATATCAGGTTAGACAGAGGCCTTAATTCCATTTAATTCCATCACTCAATTCTGAAATTACTTAAACTTGGGATTCCTTGAACCTGGAATTGAATACCTCTATGGATGAGAAAGTCATGACTATCTGAGATGGTTTATTCCATATTTGGTTAGGATATTAGAAAATTTTCACCTTCAATGAAGGCAAAATTGGGTCCTTATACTTTTTCCCATTGGCTTTGAGTTTCTTGAATAGAATTTAATAACATTCTGGACTGGAAAGATGGCTCAGCAGTTAAGGTGCTTGCCTGCAAAGCCTAAGGACCTAAGTTCAGTTCCCAAGTGCCTATGTAAAGACAGATACACAAGGTGGCTCATATGTCTGGAGTGCCTGGAGGCCCTGACATACTTATTCTCTCTCTATCTCTGCCTCCTTCTCTCCTCAAATAAATAAAAAAATAAATTGATAACATCCATGAATAATTGAGTGCTTACAACATGGCAAGTATACCACATAGATTAATTTGCTTACTCCTCAAAATTATCCTTTTGTATAGGTTAGTATTGATGTTGAAATCATTTTCAACCAATAGATACAAAAAACTGAGGCAGACAGGTGGTCAGTAACTCTCTCAAAACCCTTGCTATAAAGTAATGGGTCCATGGGCTGGAGAAATGGCTCAGCAGTTAAGGTACTTACCTACAAAACCTAACAACACAGGTTGAATTCCCCAGTATCCCCATAATGCCAGATGCACAAAGTAGCACATGCATCTGGAGTTTGGTTGTAGCAGCTAGAGGCCCTGGTGAACCCATATTCACTCTATCTCTCCCCCCGTGCAAATAAATGAAAAAAAATTAAAAAATAAAGTGGCCATGCCTTTAATCCCAGGACTGGTGGGGGGGGGGGCAGAGGTACATGGATCTCTGTGAATTATGAATTTGAGGCCAGCTTGGGCGTACAGAGTGAGTGCCAGGTGAGTCTGGACTTGGACAAAAAAATAGAGTTCAGGAATTAGAGTGAGGGATATTGATTATAGAGCCTAACTTCCTCTCTCCCTTGGGTACATATTATAAATTGAACCCAGAGGGCTGGAGAGAATAGCTTAGCAGTTGAGATGCTTGCCTGCAAAGTCTAATGACTCAGGTCCAATTCCCCAGTACCAATATAAATCCAGATACACAAAGTGGCTAATGCATCTGGAGTTTTTCTGCAATGACTGGAGGTCCTGGAACACCTATACTCTCTGTCTGTCTCTCTTCTCTCTACTTGAAGATAAATAAAAAAATATATATTTCTTTTTTAAAAACAGAGAGAGATTGGCCTGGAGAGATGGCTTAGTGCTTGCCTGTGAAGTCTAAGCACCCAGATTCAATTCCCTAGTACCTATGTAAACCTGATGGATAAGGTGGCATATGTTTCTGGAGTTCATTTGCAGTGGCTAGAGGCCCTGGCATTACCCCCTCCCAAATAAATAAATAAATAAATAAATAAATAAATAAATAAATAAAAATGTTTTTTAAAAGAGATTGAACCCAGGGACATGAGCAAGCTAGGCAAGACCTCAACTACTGATTTCTAGCCCCAATCTTCTTATTACTTTTATTGTAAGAGAGAGTTTCACTAAGTTTTTCAGGCTGGCCTTGAATTCACTCTATAGCCCAGATAGGCCTTTAACTTGTGATCCTCTTGTTTCTACCTCCTGGTATCTGGAATTATAGGCCTGTGCCATCAGGACAAGATTCAGCACAATTTTTGTACCTTCATAGCCTAAAGAGTTAGTAGCCCAATTATTTAAAAGCATTTGAGAAGTGTCACTGAGAGCTGGGGAGATGCATCAACAATCAAAAGCACTTGCTTGCAATGCCTGCTGGCTAAGGTTCAGTTCCCCAGTAACCATGTAAAGCCAGATGAACAAAATGACATTTGTTTGCAGCAGTAAGAGGCCTTAGTGCACCTATACTCTCTCAAATAAATAAATCAAAAAAACTTCAAAAAAGAAAGTGTCATTCATATCAAAGTAGAAAAAGATGACTTTGAACATCAGTTCAAATGAGGCATTTAAATTATTTATTTAAATTATTTATTCTTAAGAAAGTATTAGTTTAAAAATATATTTTAAAACATATTTCTTACTACAAGATGTAATTTATATCAAAACTATGAAATCATATCAGAACTGAGAGGCATCTGAGTATATAAACCTCCAATTTTTGACTGCAAGAAAATGAACATGTTCCTATTTTCCTTCTTTAATATTTTGTTTTTACTTATTTATTTGAGAGTGATCAAGAGAGAAAGAGGTAGATAGACAATAGGCACACCAGGGCCTCCCGCCACTGCAAACAAACCCCAGACGCAAGAGCCACAATGGGCATCTGGCTTTACATGGGTACTGGGGAATCGAACCTGGGTCCTTAGGCTTTGCAGGCAAGTGCCCTAGCCACTAAGCAATCTCTCCAGCCCAATGTTCCTATTTGCCACCATGAGTAGTAAGGAAGCTTATGTAGGTGATAATCCAAAGGGCTTCCACTCTTGATGATGGTTACTAAATATTTTGAATAATTACAAGGATGTCTGTCCATATTCTCTTCTCCCCTAACAGTCAGTCCTAATGACCAGGGCCAAGCTTCATTCAGTCTCTGCAGGATTTGTAATGCTAATTCAGCTAAGCACTGAAGATGCTCACTTGTCAGGGATGTCCGGGCAAAGGGCACTGAGCATAGCGGAACAAATGCATAAGCCTGCCCATCTTGCGGCAATGCATTCTAGATAAGTGCTCTTTGTCTAATGTCTTCTCTAGTCTATGTGAAAACGTATCCTTTTCTCCTTGATGGCCTGAACTGAGAGCCAGCATGAACTGTATTAATAACCCTCCAGGAGCCGTTTACATGCATGGCACCGGCAGATGGCGCTGCTCCTGGGCTCTCTCCCGCCCTGGGGTGAGGCGGGCGCACATCTGAGAGGCGCGGGGCTGGTTTGGCATTCGAACCTGGCAACTCTGCCCACCTCACTCCGCCTTTGGAACAGCTGCACAATCCTCGCCAACACATGCGTTTTTCAAAATCTCATTAGGCATCAAATATTTTCCAAGCCGTGTAGGAAGGGCACCGTGGCCTCCCCAGAATGGTCTCTGGAGTCTCAGAACATACCAGAATTAGGGAAAACTGGGTTATTAAACATGTGGGAAACGAGGACCCACTTAAAGCTGGGGAACATTTGTCATGAAACCAAACGGATGTTTCATACTAAGAGACCCCTGCGGATGCAGGCTGAATACTTTCTCCTCCATGACATGCAAACTGCAGGGGCTGCAGCATTCCTCAGCGCTGGATTGGCCAGTGCAAGCAAAGTGTAAATCGGTATTAATCTCCCCGAATGTCACTGCAACCGCCTATCAATCTGCATAAATTCTACCACAAAACTTTTGGAAGAAATACTATTCAAAGCAAATGATGCATCTGATTCAAGCAGGCCATCAAGATTGCTAATGGATTTTAATAGCAGCTATTACTGCATAATAGTATTTTTCCCAACAGCTGTTTGTTGATACAGTTCTTCATTTACAAGACCTTTATGTCCAATCCCAGGAGATAGCCCACCATTCATTTATAATCATTTGGTTCCACCTACAAACAAATGCTACTTTATTTGCATTTGGAGACTGTGAATGGTCTGCAGATTTGACCCACTCCCACCTCATTCAGTGAAACCAACAGTGACTATTACAAGCTAGATTAATTAGTTAATATTTAAATGCACCCCACTACTGCTGGAATAATAAACACAGCCAACTGGCAAACCCAAAGAGAAGCTTTTATTGATGGCTTGGTTTCATTCTCAGCACTACTGGTTGTCACTTCTTTTATTTATTTTTATTTTAAAAAATATTTTATTTACTTATGACTTGAGAGAGAGAAGGAGTTAGAGAAAGAGAGAGAGAGAGAGAGAAAATGGTCCAGGGCCTCTAGCCACTGTATATGAACTCCAGACGCATGCACCACCTTGTGTATCTGGCTCATGTGGGTACTGGGGAAATCAAACCTGGGTCCTTTGACTTTGTAGGCAAGCACCTTAACTGCTAAGCTGTATCTCCAGCCCTGTTACTCCTTTTAAATGAGTAATACCCTGAGCTAGGAGACATATGGAAATTTCTGAGATGCAGGACTCATAAACCATCCTAAATTTTTCAGCTTAAGACTAACTACTGTTGGAGCACCAAAGTGAAGGGCTCACTGGTAACACTGTTGTTCCCATGATCAATGTGAGGGAGAATTTATACTGAAATCCAAAGCTTTGCTTCTTGTGGGAGGGTCAAGGTTGCAGCTTTGAGAATAAGCATGAGTGTGCGACTTTACAGAATCCTGGAAGGAAAGTGGTTAAGATGTACACTCCTTGCCCCTAGCTGGAGATTTCAGGCCGAACCCAGGAATTCATATTTTGACAGCTGCTCCAGGGTATTCTGGATCACATGCTCACATGTTGAGAAAACCTGAGGAAAATGGCATTAGTTTATGCATATAGTATTTCCCAACAATTTATCTGTCGCATTGAGCTTTCATTATTCCAGAAGTATGCACTAAGAGCTTACACAAAACAAACATCATCTGAACATTTAGTTTCATGTTTTTGACATTTATTTAGTTTTGTCAACCTAGAAAAATATTTCTAATCTTTTTCTTTCAGTTAATGCATGCTATCTACAATCAGGAGACTAAGCAATATATAAAATTCAAATATTTTTATTTAATACTTACAAAAACAAACCCTTTAGAGGTGTGAAAGAGGCCTGAGGACACAGGGTAGGGGATAAAGCACCTCGGTATCCAAGTTTGATCCCCAGATCTCACTTAGAAAGCTGGAAGCTATGGTTGGCTTCTGTAACCCCAGCATGCTGACTGTGAGATGAGAGGCAGGGACAAGAGAATTTCTGGGGAGCTCAGGGGTAGCACAGCAAAGAACAACAACAGAGTGAGATCCAGAGAGAGAGAAACCCTGCTCAAATGAGGTGGAAAGACAAGGACAGACCTGAAAGTGGCATGTGCGCCCCCCCGTCTCTCTTATAGACAAACATGAGCACACACACAGCCCCCCCCAATTTTTTTAAAAAACAATTTAAAAAGTATTAAGTAAGTGAATTTAATTTTTGAGAAGCACAAGAAGTAAAAATACACTAGTAAATTCAATTCTTTGTAAGTTTATAGTATTTGTATTCCTGTCACTATTAATGACTTTTTTGTTCGTTTGTTTATTTGTGTTAGGTAGGGTCTCACTCTAGCTAGGCTGACCTGGAATTTATTATGGTCTCAGGTTAGTTTCAACTTCTTCCTACCTTTGCTTGGGATTAAAAGCGTGTGCCACCCCACCTGGCTGCCACTATTAATGTAGAAAACCATATTGATTATGTGCTAGGATTAAAAGCATGTGCTACTACTATTCATGTATAAAATCATGTTGAAGGGCTGGAGAGATGGGTTAGTGCTTAAGGTGCTTGCCTGAAAAGCCTAAGGACCCAAGTTCAATTCTCCAGGTCCCACATATGCCATATACACAAGGTGGCACGTTTTAGTGGCTAGAAGACCTGGTGCACCCATTCTCTCTCTCTCTCTCTCTCTCTCTCTCTAGCTCTCTCTCTCTCTCTCCTTCCCTCCCTTCCTCCCTCTCTTTCTCTAATAAATACAAAAACATACTGAAACTTTTGGGACTAAATATATAGAAAAACAAAATCTGACGATGAAAGCCAGAACAGGCATGGGGTCTCCAATATACCTTGCTGCTGATGATTGTTAGAGGAAGCCGTATGTTGAACAGCCCGGGAGATGCTAGGGCTACCCTGCTGAGTGTTGCAGAGGTGAGGGATAGAGCAGCAGTAACAAAGGGGAAAGGATTGCTCTGTGGCATCAGGGTGTTGCAAAGGTTGCAGACATTTTACATCCACAGAACTACACAGCATTGCCTCACTTAAGCCTCCCCATATCAGATGAGTGCGTATCATTTCTCTCATTGTATACATGAGAAGGCTGTGAACTAAGCCAGAGTGAATCCTCCTCAGCCTGTCACCAGGGACAGTTCAAACCAATGAAACCCAGGAAGGGCTCACAGAGTTCAGACAGTGGCTGACAAATGGACAAGAACTGGCAGTCTTGCCATGTTCCAGTGAAGACAGATGCTTGTTGGAGCAGACTACACACTGAAAATGATACACCTGTTTCATTAGAGGCCACTGAGCTGAGGGCTATGCACTCCTGAGGTGGGCTGTTAGCACAGGAGCCTCGTCAGCGGCTTGCCTCTCTGTACAGGGATGGTGAATTGGAAGTCTGCCTGGGATCTTGAGTGCCTGTAAAACTGCTCACATCTCAGTCACTTCCTTTGGAAATTCATATAATACAGAAAACCTTATCTTCAACTTCACTTTTCTTGGTCAACCATCATCTCAAAGTATTACTTGGAAAATACCAGAAATAATTCATGTTTCAAATTTTATACCATTCTGAGTAATGTAAGGAAATTTTATGCTCTCCTGTTCAGTGCCCATTCCCACCTCCTGCCTCACCCTTTTCCTCCCAGGAATCACTCCTGACTGTAAGCCACCTATTGCCTACCTCAGCTATTACATCACAGTCCTTGTGCTTGAGTGATGCTGATTTTACTTAATAGTGGGCTCAATGCACAAAAATAAGCCAAATAAATAGACCTGCAAAAAGCTTCCTTTAAGTGAAAAGGTGAAAGTTTTCGACTGAGTAAGGAAAGAAAAATAATCAAATTCTGAGATCATTAAGATATATAACAAGTTATTATAGGTAATTTCTTACTATACCTAATTTATAAATTAAGCTTGGTCAAAATGTATATGCTATATTTTGTATCTCAAGTGTTTCCCAAAGAGTCATAGTAAAGGTTCTGTTGCCACCTGGGGCATTATTGGGAAGTGATGAAACCTTTGGGGGCATAGCCAGTGGAAGAGAGCAGGTCACTAGGTTCGTGCCCTTGATGGGAACATGGGGACTCCAGACTCCCATGCTCTATCTTTGCATGCTGGCTGCCATAAGTGAGTGGTCTTCTCCACCAGTGCTCTGTCATGATACCACTGGCCCAAAGCGGCCAAGTGACCATGGGACTCTGAGCCTGTTAGGCATAGTAAATGCCAAAGCAATATGGCTAAGTGACCATGAGCTGGAACTCTGGAATTGTGAATACAAGTACGTCTTTCTTACCATTAAGTTATTTAAATAAATTAACTGATGCTTATAAGTATTCCATTTATGTTTTCAAACACAACCTCATGTAGTCTAGCCTGGCTTCAAACTCTTTATATAACTGAGGATAACCTTGAACTCCCTTCCACTTGTTGGGATTACAGTAGGATACCGCCACGCCTGGCGTTGCAGTCAGGTTCACATCGCTGGTAGAAATCACCCAACCAAGAGCAGCTTGTGGGAAAAAGAGGTTTCATTTTGTCTTACAGGCTCGAAAGAAAGTCCATGATGGTTGGAAAAAACAATGGCATGAGCAGAGGGTGGACATCACCCCCTGGCCCACATAAGGTGGGCAATGGGAACGGCAGAGCATGCCAAACACTGGCAAGGGAACACTGGCTATAACACCCATAAACCCATCCCCAACAATACACTGCCTTCAAGAGGTGTTAATTCCCAAATCTCCATCAGCTGGGGACCTAGTATTCAGAACACCTCAGTTTATGGGGGACACCCGAATCCAATCACCACACCTGTCTTCCTTTAGGTTGTTTAGTTCAAGTATTTGCCAAAGGAGATAAGAACTAATTAGCATATCATGCAATAGAAAGAATACATAGGGTTTAGTATTGTTTACAATTTCAACATCTATTTGAGCTGTATTTCCTGAGGACAGGAAGGAGGGGTACTGTAATTACCACTTAGAGTTTAAATAAATTAATTTAAATAAGATAGTGTACTTAACAAGGAACTTGTCAATTGAATCAAATTTGGCTCCTGGATGTCGAAGCAAAGCTGTAGATGGCTGTGAGAGTATGTATATGTCCCTGCAGCCTCAGCATGCGGCACCCAACAGGTATTCCTCACATGTTTATGAATGGATGGATGTCAGAACTAAAGTCATGGCTCTCCTCATCACATACCAGCTACTTTGCTGATACCCTTGTTTCTATCACTGATATTGTATGATCTTATTTCTTTCATTTTTTCCACTCATTATCTAGGACATACACTTTGGCCTTACCCTTTCTAACACTGCCTATACCACTCCTCATACCTGTCCCAAAGATTCTCCTTTTGTCTGACTCAATGTCTCTCTTCTTCTTTCTTTAGCAATTCCATGTCATATGCTAATAACTTCTATCCAAACCTACTGGAATCACCTCCCTGCTTGTTTTGACATCTGTTTACCCTGCATGGGTTCTCACAATGAGTTGCACCAAGATTAATCTTCTGAACTCTTACCATGAATTTAGACAAAAATCCCCTGAAGAAACATGTAAGTCACAGTATTCTATGTTATAGCCACCTCTTACCTGCCCCTCTCCCTGAATTTTCTAGTGTGTTCTTCCAGTTTAAGGATTTACTCCAACCAGACTAAAAGCCCTAGCACCCTAAACATTCATTTTTGCTGCACCATGGCCTCGAAAGAAACATGTGCATATTAAGACTCAGCAGAGTTTTGCTAAATGTAATTGTACCAAATTCAGTAGAATAACTTGAATCCTTCTGCACAAAAATGAATATAAACTGAGAGCCTCATCCTGGAAGTATGGACTCTATCTTCTGTATGACTGCCACATTACCTTCTCTTTCCCCAAGACATAAAATACACAGATTCCTTCCCAGTAATAGACATCATCAAGGAAGGGGAGATGACTCTGAGGAAAAGTTGCTTATATTGTGGAGGTCATGCATAGGTCACTTCACAAAGTGATGTCAGTATTAACACTGAACAAATTTTAAATATGTATGTGTGTGTGTGTGTGTGTGTGTGTGTGTGTGTGTTATACCAGGACCATTTGTGGTTGCAAATAATGATGTGCACCTGGCTCTATGTGGGTACTGGGGAATTGAACCTCAGCCAGCAGGCTTTGTAAGCAAGGGCATTTTAACAGCTGAACCATCTTCCCAGCCTAACACTGAAAATTTTAACCATACATCCCATCTCAAGCCTATGTTAAAGAGTGTCTCACCTGAAAAGCAAAAGGCATACTTTACTACCCATGTAGGGACTCTTATAGATATGAGCTGGATATAATTTTATCTTTGGGTGTCAAAGACCATGGAAAAGTGAATAAGTAATTGCTTTTTTTTTTTTTTCTTCTGTTTTTTTAGGTAGGGTTTCACTCTAGCTCAGGCTGACCTGGGATTCACTATGTAGTCTCAGGGTGGCCTCGAACTCACAACAATCCTACTACCTGTGCCTCCCAAGTGCTGGGATTAAAGGCATGTGCCACCACACCTGGGTTTGCTTTTTTCTTTTAACAGGAGTTTTTTTTTTTTTTTTTAATTTCTTGTCATGTTTTATATCTTAAATATATTTTTAGTCACTAGGTGGCTCTAAATTTCCATTTGAAAACAAGTCCTTAGAAAGTACTGACAGTGGGGAAATAGGAACCCTCATTCAGTGTCGGTGGGAATGCAAACTTGTACAACCACTATGGAAATCAATATGGGGATTCCTGAGAAGGATGAATATAGAGCAACCAACAGACCTAGTTATTCCCTTACTGAGAACTTATCCTAAATGTTCCATGCTTCAATACACAGATACTTGCTCAACCATGTTTATAGCTGCCCAATTCATTATAGCTAAGAACTGGAATCAATGCAGGTTTCCATCATTGGATGAATGGATAGCAAAGTTGTGGTACATATACATCATGGAATTCTACACAGCAGTAAGAAAAAGCAATATAATGAAATTTGTAAAACAAAATGGACAGACTTGGAACAGATAATACTCAGCAAACTCACACAATCATAGAAAGACAAATGCCACATGGTCTCACTTATCTGTGGTTCACAACCTGGGCCAACTTGAGTTGCTGACATACCTGATAGGCGACTCAAGGCCCAGTCAGTAGGGATGGAAGGATTTGGGGTGAGGGGAAGAAGAGAGGGAAAAAAATAAACTCAAAACTAAATCCAAAATGAACTGGCACTATAGAAATCTTTATCCTTGGAGATAGGCTAAAAGATATAACTCTCAACAAGAGTAAGGGGTAGCACCTGGAAAGAAGGGCCCTGGAGAGGGTGGTATGAGGCCTACATTTACAATGTGTTTGTTTTTGTTTTAATTTCTGGCCTTTAACTCTCAGGACCAGAAATTGGTTGCTACCCACAATGAGCTGTTGCTCAAAAGGACACATGAGGTCCCCAAAACAAGACTGGTTTCTGTCAAAGCACTTTTTCCCCCACCTGAGGCAAAAGGTAAGACCTTATCGCTGAAGACATCACATGCTGCCAACACAAAACATGGAGAGACCTGGCTGGAATCTGGAAGAGAGCCAGTCCCCAGACAGTTAGCCTGCCTAGTGCTGGCAAGCACTACAGGCACTACCGGGGGAAAGGGGCCAACAGTGGTCTGAGCAACCACAGGTCTAAGCTACTTGGAAGCAAACGCCATGACAGGACGTACATGCAAGTACAGTAGTGGCACACTGCCTTGGTGAGTAACCAATAGCTTTCTGATTGGCTAAGAGATCCACTCAGTGTAAATGAACCCATATCTGGAATCCTATGGAGACAAAAATTATGCTCTTCAATGTCAAGCTTTCAATAGTCTTTGGGTAAAAGAGGGGTTATATACATCAAATTCTTTCTAAATTGATAATGCTTATCCCATTTAAACTATTCTGACTTCACTCTCCATTGGAGAATCTGTTCTGCTTTTTCAGAAAGTAGTGAGACTCAAGGAGATAAACTACCCCTTTACTTCAAGCCAAGCCCTAGCTGGAATCACAGAGGAGTGGGGGAGATAAGCATGAGTGATGCTTCCATGCTGAACCTGATAATCAGTGCCAGGGTGAAGGAGCCAGACCCTGAGGATAATCAATGCCTACCAAAGCAGAGATCCAGAGGCTCCTAAGAGCTCATCACTAAAGCAGACTTAAAATTCACTTACCACACCTCAGGAAATTTTGTGGAAGAGGGGGTAGACAGATTGTAAGAGCCACAGTTTGAGATATCATGCCCAGAGACATTCTCCCCTACCCCCCCCCAAAAAAAAACCTGACTGCTACTCTAAAACACATAATCCACAAACCCCCAAGGAATACATGCAACACCACTGAGGAGAGTCCCTAGTGGATCAGGGGCAGGGATGAGGGCAAAGAGAGTACTAACACATGATGTATCCATACAAAATGTTGTAAATAATAATAATAATAATAGCTAAAAAGAAAGTACTAACAAATATGTGCATACGTTTTACCCAATAATTAAGACATATTTTTAAAATTATTTTTTGTTCATTTTTATTTATTTATTTATCTGAGAGAGAGAGAGAGAGGGAGGGAGGGATAAAGAGCCAGAGAGAGAGAGAAAGAGAGAGAGAGAGAGAGAGAGAGAGAGAGAGAGAGAGAGAGAGAGAAAGAGAATGGGTGTGCCAGAGCTTCCAGCCACTGCAAACAAACTCCAGACACATGTGGCCCCTTGTGCATCTGGCTAACGTGGGTCCTGGGGAATCAAGCCTCAAACCGGGGTCCTTAGGCTTCACAGGCAAGCACTTAACTGCTAAGCCATATCTCCAGCCTTTAAGACATATTTTAAAAAAATATTTGACTTAAGAACATTAATAAGAACTTATAAAAAGATTTCATGAATTACAAATAGCTGTATATTCATTCACCTAGGATTTGGAGACATTTTTGTAGCGTCACGTGAAATTATAACTATTGCAATGGTTACACGTGCAGTTCTCACATGATTCATAAACCATGTGCCAAATAATGCCACTCTGGAACTGTAGCATATTATGTATTGTGTATAGAATACACATAGAAAAAAAACCTAGAGTACTACCTATCACTTAACTGCTTTAATGTTTTTCCTAAGGGTGTACCAGCCATCTTTAGAGAGTCTGGAACAAACTCTGAGATAATTTTTAAGGTTGACAACTTTAATAGAAATAATTATTAGAATAAGGATCTATTAGCCAATTTGTAATCACCATACTCCCACTGCTAGGAAACATGATAATTACCTTAAATTCTTCTTCACCCATTAAAAGTGCTGTATTTTAGCCTCTCAACAATTTAACATGTTTCCACATCTCCAATGACAATACTCTCTATTTTCATCAAAAGTATTTTAGTAAAAGAAATTGCTCACAGTCATCTCTAGAGAACATGCTCATAGTAGAGGGGAGGGTGGTGGCTGTAGAAATGGTGTGGAGAGGGCATTGTTCTGGGCCATGGTAGTATAGCAGTCAAGATAGAACACGTGTGCCTTGTGTGGCGCTCGATGGTAACACACAGACACAGAAAATAAGTAAACAAGTCAATCAAAAGGTAATTCCTGGTGCTGAAATGCCAGTTGGAAAGAGCATAATGTAGAAGGGAGGGTTAAGTTGGAAAACCTGGGAGCTGATAAGGTTGTCTTTGAGCTTGCATTCTAGCACAAAGAGAAACAGGCAGCTTCTTCATCTTCTGAAGCCAGAGCACTCCAGAAGACAGAAGCATGTGCAGATAGCCTGCGATCCACAAAGCCCATGGAAGGAGGTTGTGGCTGTGGTAGGGGAGCATGAAGAAAATCTGAGTGGTAGACAGGGCCCAGTGATGCTGATTTGTAGGATTTGATTGTGGGAATGAAATTGGATTTTATTCAAGGGCAATGGAAAACAAATAGAAGACATAATAAAGTGGGAAGGGAATTTCCAATTTAAACTTCGTGTTGTAGGCTGGAGACATGGCTTAGCAGTTCAGACACTTGCCTATGAAGCCTAAGGACCCAAGTTCCATCTCCCTTGGGATCCCACATAAGCCAGATACAAAGGTGACGTAAGTGCAAGGTTGCACATGCACAGTAGGTGACACAAGCATCTGGAGTTCAATTACAGTGGCTGAGGCCTTGGCATGCCAATTTTCTCTCTCTCTAAAGAAAATTTGTGTTGTGTGCATGCATACTCATGTTTTTAAGTACAGATTGGCCAGTAAAAGGAAAAGGCAGGGAAGCCAGTTGGGTTGTTGCAATGGTCAAGGTGAGAAGGATGGGTTGGAACCACAGCTGTGGGTTGAACAAGGATTTACTTCTGTTGTATGTTATGTACGTACTAGTAGTATCCCTGCCTGGGCCACATAACAAAATTGTGTCTCAAGGGAAAGAGAGAGAGAGAGAGAGAGAGGGAGGGAGGGAGGGAGAGAGGGAGGGAGAGAAACAGCAAATAGTTTTGAATTTATCCAATAAAGATGAGAATGCATACATTCCCCTTACATTTGATAACAGCAGCCACAAGTAACTTTGATAAGAGAAGTATCAATAAAATGGTGGGATTATAAACCTGCCTGCAGTAGATTGAGGAGACTAAAGGATAAGGAAGCAAAAACAGGCACTATAAATAGCTCGAATATTCGGGACTCTACCAATCAACACATTGTTGAATACAGCACTTGCTCAATATTTCTGGCATAAAAAAATGAATGAATATCCATCCATCCCATCCCATCCATCCATTCATCCATGCATCCATCCATCCATGGAGTTTGCATTTTCAAATGTAGGAGGCACAGCCTTATCTACAGAAATAACATTTAAATCCATAGTTGGAAAGCAGAGTCATTCTGTTCAGTCACTTGTTGAACTTAGGCAACCATAAGTTTCTGGGTTTCAGATTTTTGCCTATAAAATAAAGAAGTTCAACAAAATGGCCTTTAATTTTGGGGAGGGAATGTATTTTCAAGATAGGGTCTCACTCTAGCCTAGGTGATCCTCCTACCTCTTCTCCCGAGTTCTGGGATTTAAGGTATGAGCCAACACACTTGGTTCTAGATGGCCTTTAAAATACAACTCACAATATTTTATCCAAAGGCTTCAGAAACTTGAAATGCAAGAATAAATAAACCAGCGTATGTGCAATGTCATTCTTGGCTTATACAAATTAGCTTCAAGCAGAAGAACTAAATATTTCAGGGAGTCACATATGTTCTCTTCCTAGGCAAAGCCTTTCTGTGAGAGATTAATGCCAGCATTGGATGGCTGGCTGTGTGCTTTGTGAGGAGAATATATTAGCAATGGTGACTGGACAAAAAGGTTTCAACTTTTTAGATGAATTTTTTCTTTCTAACTTTATGAATGTTTAATTATCTCTTATTTAAAATCAAACATAGATCATTAAATTCTGTATATCAACAAATTAACACTCTATTTCTTTCTGTCAAATTAAGCTCTTGGACCATCAGATCATATTCACAGACAATGACTCTTCACACATACATTTTTCTTTAGGGATGCTGTTTTCAGCCACATAGTTTGGTCCCTACTCATCCCCTTCATTTCACCCTATACTGTTTTCCTTACCCACACTAGCTCTATCCTTCCTTAAGTATGTTAATATTTTCTGAGTCTCATGTAACACTTGCTAGCCTTCATCTCACTACACAGCTGAGAATGACCATGAGCTCCTGATCCTCTGGCCTCTACTTCTCAAGTGCTGGGACTCTAGGTGTGTTCCACACCTGGCCATAAATACATCAACCTTGGTTTTACTGAAAGGTCTGGGGATTCGCTAGTTTTCCACCCTCCAATGTTTTACCTCCAGATTTTCTCATGTCTGGCTTCTTTTTTTTTTTTTTTTCCATACAGGGAGTCTAGATATCACTTATATAAGGCCAGCAGTAAGCTTTTTTTAAAAATCTAATGTACTATCTATTTCAATCCAAAGTACTATCTCCAGCCCAACCCTGCCATTGTCAATCTCAATTCATACACAGTATCACTATTCAAAATGACTTTGCTTTCACTATGTATTGTTTATTTCTACCACCACCATTGCCCTCTAGGAAAAGCAAGCTTCATGAAATCACAGACTTTCCATATCATATGTACTGTCCCACCAGCCAACATCTAAGATAGCTCCTCAAACACAATGTTCTTTAGCTAAATGGGGATGTCATCATATGTCTTCTAAATGTCAATGTTTATGTCCATTGGTTAATGCTGTTTTCACTTTTGGTTAGAGAAGCTTCTTTTTACAGATGGCAATAGATCTGAGGAGCCCCAAGACTCATCAAGGTGACTAGAAAAAGAGAAAGCTCAATTATTAGCACCAAAGGAGTCATCTCATCACTTACTAGGGTGCAGGAAGCATTGCAGAGGAAGTTGGAGAAACCATGAGTACTGATCTCACTGCTAGCAAGCGAACCATCTCTATGGGCATGGTGATAGACACTGAGGAAACTCAAAACTCATCAAAGCTGGAAATAAGAGGTTGTTGAGAGTGCAACACTAAATAAGACCTATTATGTCCTCTAGGGCTTAGGGAACACTGTGAAAGAGGAGGTAGAAAGAATGTAAGAGCCACAGGGTGTGAAGAAACACTTTGGGACACTGTCTTCCATACATGAACTGGCTGGTACAGTGATGACCTCACAGTGGTTGTCATTACCCCCACAAGACCTGCACAGTTGTGAGCACATCAACATTCTGACATAAAGGATGGAGGAAGACAAAAGGAATGAGACATCAAACAGAGGAATGAATACTTGGAAAGAGTATGGTGATTCTTAGAATGGGGACAGAGGACAAAAGAGGGTAATGGGAGGGGAATGCAATCAAATTGCAGTATATTCATATATTAAAGTTCACAATAAAATGGTTTAAAGATAGAGTCAAAATAAGCCAGGTGTGGTGGCACATGCCTTTAATCCTAGCACTCTTCAGGCAGAGGTAGGAGGATCGCCATAAGTTCAAGGCCACCCTGAGACTACACAGTGAATTCCAGGTCAGTCTGACCTACAGTGAGACCCTACCTTGAAAAACAAAACAAAACAAAACAAAACAAGCAAGCAAACAAACAAAAAACCAGTAGAGCCAAAATAAAATGAGAATGGAAAAGGAGTCAGTATCCAAAATGTGATTCAATCATGAAATTAATCTTTCACTTAAAATAAACTATGAAATTTCTGGAATGACAATCCAAGCTAAAAGTAAAGCCAAAACATAACCAAATTAATCTGGCATTTCAATCAGAAAAATTCTGCAAATACATTAAAAACATAGCAAATAACATTATTTGCAATATAGTATCTTATATGTTGACATATAAAGTTTAGATCTTGCTTTTTGGACAAAGACATCTGAGTTCATTTGCTACAGAAAGTGAAAATGACAAAATTATTCCAAATAGCAAAAAGAATAGCAGAGACATGTAGACACTATTGTTATAGTGTGCAGTATGGTCAGGTACATACCTTTGATAACCATGAACCCTAAAATGATGTTGTGAAGAAAAGAAGCAAGAATTGAATGTATAAAGATCTATTAAAATGAATTTGTCCCTGATAAATTAGTAAGTGACCAGAGAGCAGCATTTGCTATTAAACGATGGCTATAAACTACTACAAATGACAACTAAAGTTGACAAACTTATTGAGATATTAGCAAAAATTTCTAAAGATACTGAAATACTGGATGAATAGGAAATACGATAGAAATGACTCTAATGAAATATAATAGCCTATAATAACATAACTATATGATTTGATCTAAGTCACATATTCATATGTTATATTCCCATATTTAAGGTAGCAATTTTAAGGCCAAGTGGTGAAATAAACCCTTTGGCATGTGTGCATGTGCAGATGTTCCACGTGCAGAGATGAGAGGAGACTATCCGGTGTTGCCCTCTTTCTCTTCCACATTATTTCCTTGTAGAGTCTCTCACTAAACCTGGAACTGCCATTTTCAGTTAGATTGCCTGGATAGTGAGCCCCAGTGGTTCTTCTGTCTCTGTTCCTTATAGGACTGGGGTTACAGGCCTTCGTATCTACACCCAGCGCTTTACATGGGTGCTGGGGATTAAACTTAGGCCCTCATGTTTGTGTGGTCAGCACTCTTACTCTTACCCACTGAGCCATCTCCTCAGCCCCTTCCCCACTTTTGCATTTTATGGTAATGAGAAAATGAAACCAGGGCTGAGAAGATGGTTTAGTGGTTAAGGCACTTGTCTGTGAAGCCTAAGGGCCTAGGTTAAGATTTTTTTTAAATCATTTTATTTATTTATTAGAGAGAGAGAGAAACAAAGACAGAGAGAGAGAGAGAGAGAGAGAAAAAGACAGCGAATGGACATGTTAGGGCCTCCAACCAGTGTAAGCGAACTCCAGATGCTTGCACATCTGGCTTTACATGGGTACTGGGGAACGGAACATGGGCCATCAGACTTTGCAAGAAAGCACCTTTAACCATGTAGCCATCTCCCCTGCCCCGAGGCATTTTCTTTAATATTTCTATGTTAACAAAATGAAAATTAGTAAACTCAGTGCTCTCAATCCAGACCCACAACATCATCAAAAACTTTTAAATATAAATTATTTATTTAAGCAATGAGTAAATATGGAGTCCTGGATTCTTGCTCCTGGGGCCAGCCACAGTTCCCCTGGAAGGCATCCAGGCAACTGGGGGTGGTTGAGCCCATGATGAGAGAAACACTCCTGGGAGAAAGTTGAACAGCTCTCTCCATTTATTGTCAGTGAAATGGGTTTATAAGTATCTGGGGGTGGAGGGAAGGGTTCTAAGGGGATTGGACGTACCAAGTTCATTTCTGATGCCTAACTAGCATATGGGGACATTCATTCTAGCACTTAGGCAATGGCTTGGGGGGAGGGTCAGGTGATCTAGGGTCTCAGGAAGATGGGCTGTGTAAGGGCTGATAAGGAGTTTCCTAGGCAACTGGCTAAAGGTCACAGGACTAAATTCAGGTATGCTGGGATTGGACAGGGAGTGGCCTTCTGTAGCCTGGGGGTCCATAGCCATGCTGGAAGCTGAAGCCCCTCTCCTGAAGGCTCCAGCCTGTGCCTGGAAGTGCTGGATGAGTAAGCATTGACTTAAAATCCTACTGTGTGTCACTTCTACTCTTCTAGGGGTGAAAGCTAGAGGAGCAAAGCAAGCCACTGCTCTGAGCTAGTCACAGACGGACACAGTCCGCAGCTATGTCACGTGAGAATGAGTGCGGGGAGAAGGTGGAAGGTGGGGTTTGTGCTTAGAGGTTGCTGAAGGAAGGAAGGGAACGGTTATTTCATTGAGAATGTTCTGGGTTGGCATTCAGGTAACCTGGAATTGAGTATTTAATGACTATATATACCAAAGCAGTTTCCAAAATCAGATTTTTTTAAAAAGCTAAGAAGATGGCTCTAGCATGCAAATCCTGCCGTTCCATATTCAATTTCCAAGCCATCTACATAAAGCTGGACACAAAATGTGACACAATTGTCTGGTGTTCATTTCTAATAGCAAGAGGCCCTTTGTGTGACCCTCCTCTACACGAACAAGTAAATAAAAAATTAAAAATTAGGGTTACAGAGATGGCTCAGCAATTAAGGCACTTGCCTGCAGAGCTTAATGATCTGAGTTTGATTTCCCAGTGCCCATGTGAAGCCAGATGCACAAAGTAGTGCATGTATCTGGAGTCCATTTGCAGCTGCTAGAGGCCCTGGCACACCCATTCTCTCTGTCTGTCTCTCTTCTATCTCTCTTTCTCTCTCTGCTTGCAAATAAATAAATATAAAAATATTTTTAAAAAGAAAAATTATTAAATATTTATTCAGTGAACAGATTTTCAGAAAACCCAGAAAAAAAAGAAACAATTCTAAATGTCATTCTGACTAAATGCAGACCAAGTGTCTCTTAATCCAATCTGATTATTATTATTATTATTATTATTATTATTATTACTACTAGTGTTTCATGGTAGGGTCTCACTCTAGCCCAGCCTGACCTGGAATTTACTATGTAGTCTCAGAGTACCATTAAACTCAAAGCAATCCACCTACCTCTGCCTCCCAAGTGCTGGAATTAAAGGTGGGTGCCACCACACCCAGCTCCCCAATCTGCTTTTATTTCCATTTGCTTATGAAGGAGAGAACCACCCAACTCTTGACCATGAAGGTCATGGACATTCAGTATGCTCTATAGACCATGCTGAGTGAGGAGAGAACAAAAGACAAAAATTCAAAGTATATAAACAATAAGATTTCTTTCTTAAAATATTTTTATTTACTTTAGAGGGAGAGAGTGAGCAAGAGACAGAATGGGTATCACAGGTGTCTCTTGCTGCTGCAAAAGAATTCCAGATACATGTGCCGCTTTGTGCATCTGGCTTTACACAGGTACTGGGGAATCAAACCTGAGCCATCAGTTGTTGCAAGGTTTTAACCACTGAACAATCTCTTCAGCCTAAACAATAGAATTTCTTAACTAGAAATGATTACCTGAAATTCCACCACTTCCCTTTGCTTTCTATTACTTCAAACATGGCTTATTTGTCAAGTTAATTTTACTTTACCTATGTGGCCTTTTATTGAAATGCATTCAGCTAAAGAAAAAAGCAAATTCTTTGAGTTTGAATTATTTTGAGTACTGACTGAGAAGGATGAAATAAATAGCCCATGTTACCCTCAAATATTTTCCACTGAAAACAAGAAAAAATTTTATTTACCTGGGACAATACCAGAATGATGAATAGAAAGAAAATTGTTATGATGGGCTATGCACTCTTCCTTTATGCTATCTGGCTTTCTCATTGTAATATGCTCACCGAGGAGTTACATCATGTACAAATACTGGAGGAAACAGTATCAGATTATTTTCTTCCCTTTGCTTGTGTTTTAATTGGTAAAAGAATTTAACATGAAAACATGTAGGAGATTCTATGTGTTAATTAATTTTGGTGAAAACAGCCCCATGGGAGAAGGGAGAAAGTGATGGAATAACACAAAGAAACAAACAGGATTTACAAGGAAAGGGGAAAATTAAACTAAAACTAATGACTGTTAGCAGGAATAGATCTATTTTAAGTCTACCAGGCTAAGAAGGAACAGGTATTTTTAAATTTAATTGGATCATTTCAAATAACAATAAGATTAACTACTTGAAAACCTGGATAGGGGTAAGGGAAAAGAATAAATTTAAATTTAAATCAGAATAAAATAGAAATTAAAAAGAAGTTAGAAATGGAGGAATAGGGGCTGGAGATATGCCTCAGTGGTTAAGGCACTAGCTTGCAAAGCCTAATGTTCCAAGTTGATTCCTTAATACGCACATAAAGACAGATGCACAAAGTGACATATGCATCCAGAGTTTGCAACAGCTAGAGATCCTGCTGTGCCCATCCCCGCCCCCCTCTGCTGGGCCTTTAATCCCAGAACTCAGCAGCCCAAGGTAGGAGTGTCACTGTGAGTTTGAGGCCAGCCTGAGACTATCTAGTGAATTCCAGGTTAGCCTGGGCTATATCAGGACCCTACCTTGAGAAACAAAACAAGTAAGAAATGAAAGAACAGGTGAGATCCAGCAAATGTGGGTAGTTAATAAAGACATTGCAAATTTTAGAGTCAGAAAACATGATTTGAAATTTTGCTACAAGCAATGAATTAATTTTGCCCATGAGCCTAAATCATCTGTAAAATAAGAAAATCCACAAAACAGGTTATGAGAAGCAGACATAATTTACATTAAGTTCTTGGCACCTTGTGATCATTTAGTGAATTATGATAAACAGTATTTCAGTCCTCAAAAGGAAGAAAAACATTCCCTGTCCCTCAGCAAGCTAAACTATGTAGGATTAGACAGAAAGACAGCTTGCTTGTTTATTGTTTGGAGGGGAGCTTGCTTCATTTTGTTTTGTTTTGTGACAAGTTCTCACTATGTAGCCCAGGCTGGTCTCAAGCTCATGATCTTCCAGCCACAGCTTTCCAAGTGCCATCACATCCTTCTCCAGAGAACCATTTTGTAGTTAGCATGTTCCAAAACATTTTCTTACTTTATTTTAGTCTCCTTTTAAGGTAAATAAGAAATATAATCTCAATTACTTGGGTATAAACTTAGTTTTCATTTCAGTCAGACTCTCCCATACTTTCCATCTCTCACAGAGAGAAAAGGGAGAGCTTGCCTGCCTGGCCTTCATGTTGACAATGTAAGTCCATTCCTCCATTTCTTGTTTGTTTTGTTTTTCAAGGTAGGGTCTTACTCTAGCCCAGGCTGACCTGGAATTTACTAGATAGTCTCAGGCTGGCCTCAAACTCACAGTGTCACTCCTACCTTGGACTGCCAAGTGCTGGGACTAAAGGCCCGACAGAGAGAGAGTGAGAGAGAGACTGATAGGATGGGCGCACCAGGACCTCTAGCTGCTGCAAACTCCAGATGCATATGTCACTTTGTGCATCTGGCTTTATGTGCATATTGAGGAAGCAACTCAGGTCATATTTCACAGCTCTTTGCTTAGCTCAACAGCAAATAAAACCAACCCTCAAAATTTGTAGGTTTTAACTGTGGATTGCAAACTTTTAAGAAAACCATACAGACTGTTTTTCTTTTCATTTGCTAGGGAATGTAACAAAACAACTATTTATATCACATGTACACTATATCAGTTATTAAAACTAATCTAGAGACATTAGCATGTGGGAAGATGCATGCATTACATGCAAATCCAACGTCATTTCATACAAAGGACTTGAGCATCTTTGGGTCTAGTAGTAAAGAGAGGGATATCAACATATGTTGCAGTAGGAAGGCTTTTTCCACATCAGCTTGCTTCTGGTTATGATTAAAATAGAATTACAAAAGATGAATACAGAAATAGCAGGAAGGCAGAAAAATCAAAGTAAGTAAGGGTTCTGGAGGCAAGGCCTCTTTCACTTCTTCCCAGTTACATAAAGTTATTCAATTTACTAAATACTTGTTGACTCCTACTCTGTTCAAGACATTCATTTAGATTCTGAGTCACAAAGCTCTGAAGAAATACAGACAACAGTCCTTGTCTTCATAAAATTTATATGACAACGTTGAGGAGATATAATACGTATACAAATGAATAAATATATTATTGTCAGCTACTGGTAGAGCCATGCCAAACAAAATGATAGGATACACAGTATCACAACAAAGAGTATTATTTTCTAAAAGTCGGGTAGGGAACTGGAGAGATGGCTTCACGAATAAGGTGCTTGCCTACACAGCCAAAGAACCCAGATTCGATTCCCCAGTACCCACATAAAGCTATATACACAAAGTGGAGCATGCATATGGAGTTTGTTTGCAGTGACTAGAGTCCCTGGCATGCTCATTCTCTCTCTCTCATCTGCCTCTTTCTCAAATAAATTAAAGATAAGATAAATCATAGACCTAAAAGTGGGGTTGGAAGGTCTTATTGTTTGAATAGTATGTGAGAAAAAAACTGAAGTATGTTGAGTGTATTAAGTATGCAGCTGCCTTGGGGAAGCATTCTCATCACAGGGCCATTTGTTCTGCGGCTCTATGAAATTATCACAGAGTGCATAATTAATAATGGAGAGGCCAGGTGTTGTGACACATGCCTTTACTCCCAGCACTCAGAAGGCAGAGGTAGGGGATTGCTATGAGTTCAAGGCCAGCCTGAGACTACATAGTGAATTCCAGGTCAGTGAGGGCTAGAGCATGAATATACCTCAAAAAAAATGAAAACAAAAAAATAAATAGTAAAGAGAAATTTATTGGCACACCAATCTGGTGGCTAAAAAGTCTGATATCAAGGTATCAAGGTGACACTCTTCTTTCCATATACTAACGTAGAGGAGGACATCACAGATGCAAGATAGGAGGGGGCATGAGGGAAAAAAGAAACAAGCATAGGAGAGATGAACAGCACATGAAAATTTTCTGAGGCAAAAGCATGCTTGGCATGTTACACGATAGCACAAAAGTTAGAGTGTCTGGTGCAAGGTGAAATGAAGGGAGTGATCAGAGATCATATAACTTGCTGCACACCAAGTACTCAGCCTAGACTGAGTCAATGTGTCTCTCAAGATGAGCCAGAGAACCTACTATATACACATTTCCTAGGTGAGCCAGGATAAAGAGCACTGCTGTGTTTGGACACAAGGTTGAACAGTAATCTGATCCCACACCTTCCTTTAGTAATTCTAGAGATAGCAGCATCCTTCAAAGGCAGAAAATGTTACAACCTCCAAAAAATCCCCTCAGCAACAAATTGAGATTTTGAAAACAAAAAATATCATCAACAACAAAAAGTTGGAAATATTGCAAATAAAAAATGCAACAAACTAAAAAAAGAACACAGTAGAAACATCACTAATATATTCAGCCAAACAGAGCAAAGACTACTAGTGATTGAGGACAAGATAAAGGACAAATACTACATTCAAACATCAATAAAGAAAGGAACATAAACAGGAATGACTACAGTGTCCAAGAACTCTGGACTACCATCAAGACACCAAAGTTCCAAGAGTTATAAGAAAGAACTAGGCTAAAAATTAAAGGTTAAAAGAATGTATTCAATGAAATTATAAAATAAACTCCTCCAAATCTAGAGAAAGGAATAGGCATCTAAACACAGTAAGCATTTAGAACCCCAAACAGACATGACAAGGAAAGAACATCTTTTTGTCAAAATGTCAAAAATACAAAGAAACAACATGAAAGACTTTATGGGAAAATACCAACTCACCTGCAATGAATTGGTTCTTTGTAAAAACTAACAAGATTGACAAATCCCTAATCAAGTTAACCAAAAGAAACAGAGAGAAGACCTAAGCTTATGAAATGAGAGTTGAAAGGGGGTGGGGGGATTTGCTATACATTCCAATGAAATCTACAGAATCATTAGAGAAGACTTTGACAAGTTGTAGTCCCCCAAACCGGAAGATCTAGAAGACATAAATAAATTTCTAGCTACATATGACTTATAAAAGTTAAACCAACAAGATATAAACAATTTAAGCAGATAGGTAAGAATCAATAGTATTAAAATAGTAATAAAAAGTGTACTAACAAAAAAAGCCCATGACCAACCAGATGGATTCACTGGTGAATTCTACCACACCTTTAGAGAAGAGCCTCAACACTCTCCTTGAAACCTAGGAATAAACCTACCCAAGGAGATGACAAACTTCTATGGTAAATGACATAAAATAAGTGACACCAATAAAGAAAGAACAAATTAAAGAAGATTCCATAAGTGGGAAAGACTTCCCATCCTTATGGATTGTCAGAATTAATATTGTAAAAATGTCTGTGTTACTGAAATATATCAATAGAATCAATGCAACCCTAATCAAAATTTCATAACATTCTTCACAGAGCTAGAAAAAAAATCTTAAAATTACATATGGAAGTACAAGAGAACCCAGAGGGCCAAAGCAATCCTTGGCAAGAAGAGCATTTCTGAAGGTATTACATCACCAAATCTTTTAAAAAATATATTTATTTGAGAAAAAGAAATGGGACCACTAGGGCTTCTAGCCACTGCAAACAAACCCCTGACACATGCATGACCATGTTCATCCAGCATACGTGGGTTCTGGGGAGTCAAACCTGGGTCTTTAGGTTTCACAGGCAGGCACCTTAAACTGCTATGCCATCTCTCCAGCCCATATTATCCAATCTTAAATTACACCACAGAGCCATAGTAACAAAAACATCATGGTACTATCATAACAACAGACATATAGAAATGGAATATTATAGAATAATAGAGGATTTAAAAATAAGCTCAGAGTTACAATAACCTAATTTTTTTAATGATGGTTGGGAAGGGTTTATTTTGGCTTGTGCACTTGAGGGGAAGCTTCATGATGGCAGGGGAAAATGAAGAGGCTAGACAGCATCTCCTGCCCAACATCAGGTTCACAACAGTAGTAGGAGAGCGTGCTGAACCCTCACAAGAGGTACCTGGTTATAATACCCGTAAGTTTGCCCCCAACAACACACCTCCTCCAGCAAATCTCCAAATCCAAAATTGCCACCAGTGGGGAACCTAGTATTCATAACACATGAATTTATGGGGGGTGCCTAATTCAAGCCATCACAAGCCTCTTGTCTCTAACTTTCCAGCACTTGGATTACAAGTATGCACCATCATACCCAGAAATTTTATGTGGGTACTGGAGCTCAAACTCAGGTCCAAATTCTCTTGCCTGGTTACTTTATTAACTTTCTTTACACTGTGGTTCTTATACATAGGTAGAGAGGAATATACAAAATCAAGTTTCAATCAGGCTGTTATTTAGAGTTTTAAATCACGTAAACACCTTAAACAGAGCACACTAAAGAGAATGATAACAACCCAATTTTTGACAAAGCTGGCAAAAGCACATTTGAGAAAAGACAGCCTCTTTAACAATGTAGAAGAATAAAATTAGATTAATATCTCTCACCTTGCAAAGAAAATCAATCCAAAATGCATGAAAGACCTTAATATAAGACCATAAGGTTTATAACTGTTATAGAAAACCACTGGTAAAACACTTTAACATATAGTGCTAGAAAAGGATTTCTAAAAAGGGCTTCAGCAATATAGGAAATAATCCTCACAATTGACCAATGGGAGCACATGAAATTGGAAAGCTTCTGGGCAGCAAAATAAACAATCATCAGAGTAAAGGGACAGCCTATAGCATGGGAAAAACATCTTCACCAACTACACAGCAGCTGGAATATAGAAAGATCTGTAAAGAACTGTCAAAATTAAACAACAACAACAATCATCCAATCAATAAATGGGCTTATGAAATGAACAGACAATTCTCACAGGAAGAAATATAAATATTCAAAGGACAATAACTCACTATATAACAGTCCTACTAACATTTATGTTTATAGCTGTACTATTCACAATATCCATGAAATGGAACCAGCCTATATGCATATCAACATAAGAATGGATAACAAAAGTGTGTGCTATGATAGTGGAACATATGCACAATGGTGTTTTATACCACCATAAATAATAACAAATTATAGCATTTGCAGGAAAATTAATAGCATTGTAATTCATTGTTAAGCAAAAGCTGTCAGGAAGACAAACACTACATTTTCTCTCATATGCAAGACCTAGATTTAATATTATACATACTAGTATATATGTGTTATGCATACACATATATGTGCATGTGAACATTTATATTTGTCTGCAATTAGGTCATGAAAATATGGTGTGGTGGTTTGAGTCAGGTGTCCTCCATAAGCTTAAGTGTTTTGAATGCTTAGGTCTCCAGCTGGTGGAAGTTTGGGAATTGTATCTTCATGGAGACAGTGTGTTGTTAAGCGTGATTTTATGGATGTTAGAGCCAGTTTCCCCTTGCCAGTATTTGGCACACTCTTCTACTACTGCTGTCTACCTGATGTTGGCCCAGAAGTGATGTCCACCCTCTGCTCATACCATCACTTTCCCCTGCCATCATGGAGCTTCCCTTCAAGTCCATAAGCCAAAATAAACCCTTTCCTCCCAAAAGCTGTTCTTGGTTGTTTATTTTCTACCAGAAACTCGAAGCCAGCTGCAACATAGGGGATCATGAGAGTCAAGGAAAAAAATCTTAAGGTGGTGGGGAGGGGAAGAAAAGGTAGTAGAATATATGTGGTAAGAAAGCATAAAAGGGGTACTATGTGGGAAGAGGAAAGGCCCCAGCCAGATGGGAGCATGAAGCCTAGGAAGGATAAATAAGAACATAGTATAATGATACATATTTATGGAAAGCCAGAATGAAACCCACTGCATTGTATGCTGACCAAAAAAATGAATAAAATTACAAAACGTATAGATATTGCTTAGTAGTTAAGGTGTTTGCTAGCAAAGCCAAAGAATGCAGGTTTAATTCCCCACTACCCATGTAAAGCCAGATGCACAATGTGGTGCACACATTTGGAGTTCATTTGTGGCAGCTGGAAGCCCTAGTGCACCTATTCTCTCTCTATGTCTCTCCTCCCTCTCTCTCTTTCTGATTGTAAATAAGTATATATATTTTAAATCTGATTGAGCTTGCTACTTAATTCTCAAGCAGGCAGAGCACTGCTGGGGAAGAGCTGTGTCGCTAGGGGTGGACCTCAAGTCTAGCACTAAGGTGTGTTCATATCCAGCTTGAGCTCTGCCTGTTGGTGCTTGCTAGTGCTGCTGGCGGTTGTTTCTACCTGCTATGGATGCTGAAGTGAGCCAGCTTCCTCTGCCATTGATGATATTTCCCCTGGAATCTGTAAGCCTGAAATATACCCTTTCCTCCTGGCAAGTAAGGCCCTTGTATGGAGCTATGAAGATGAACCATGGACTGAAGTGCATACCTGAAGATGTTCTGGATATACTAGGACTATAGGATGGCTGCCCTGGAGAGCCACTAGCTCAGGATGGAGTTTTCCCCATGCTGTAGAGCCCAGCTGGACAGTCAGAATTGGAATCCAGAGACTTATCACTGGTTATGGATGTTGGACTTGGAACTGCAGGTGTCTGACGTTTACCTGTTAGTTATTGGTTTTGATCCAGTCTGTCCTTGTTATGACTTCCTGCAATGGAAATGTTATATCTGTGATATTATATGTGTTGGAATTATATAACTTTTGTTTTGAATTTACAGGTATCACAGTTAAGAGACACTCTTAAATTTCAGATGAGATATTAGACTTTTGAACAGTGTTGGTAAAGCTAATGGGGACCGTTGAAGTTGAAGTGAATGCAATTTGCATTGTGAGATGGCCTTGAGGCTATAGGGACGTGGTGGTTTGAATGAGAGTGTATGTTCCTCATAGCGTCAGCATTTTTTTTTTTTTTGAGGTAGGGTCTCACTGTAGCTCAGGCTGAGCTGAAATTCACCATATAGTTTCAGGGTGGCCTGGGACTCATGGTGATCCTCCTACCTCTGCCTCCCAAGTGCTGGGATTAAAGGTTTTCACCACCATGTCCAGCTTATCAACAATTTTTTTTTGTTTTGTTTTGGTTTTTTTTTGGTTTTTCGAGGTAGGGTCTCACTCTGGTCCAGGCTGACCTGGAATTAACTCTGTAGTCTTAGGGTGGCCTCGAACTCATGGCGATCCTCCTACCTCTGCCTCCCAAGTGCTGGGATTAAAGGCGTGCGCCACCATGCCCGACTTATCAGCAATTTTTGATTAAGATTGAGCTTGCTATTTAAGTCTGCAACAGGCAGAGCCCTGCTGAGGAAGAGGTGTCACTGGGGGTAGATCTCAAGTCCAGCCTAAGGTGTCTGAGTAGTTTGAGTTTTGCCTATTAGTGCTGCTGCTTCTGGCAGCTGTTTCTCTCTGCTGCAGATGTTAAAGTCAAAGTCAAAGTTCTTCACCACTAATGGAGTTTCCCCTGGATTCCATAAGCCTGAAATAAACCCTTTCCTCTGATAAAACTGCTGTTGGTCAGATGTTTGTCCAGCAACACAAAGGTAACTACAACAAGGAGCAACTCAGTAGCACATTGGTATCTCACCAGGCTGTATGTGAGGCTCTACTCAGTTCACTAGCTGCATGAGCTTGGATCTCACCTCTGAGCATCAGGCTTCCCATGTAGAATGCAAAAATACCACCACTAACTTCATTGGGTGATTAGAAGGATGAACTGAGATTTTACCTTATATGCCAAGGACAAATCCTAGATGAGTACATTCAGTGAAGGACTCAGGAATGGTGTCAGACATTACTTAATACACATTGGTTGTTTACTACTCTTGCTGCTACATCCATAGCTCTGAGATGGTCCAATATTTCTTTCCTCAAGCTTCCACAAATCTAGCTGTTAACAAAGGAAATTCTGACTCTAGATTGCGTACCACAACTAAATATTTCCACCTTAAGTGACCTCTTCCATTTGCCAGCTATGCCATAGGTTAACAAACTAATTTTCTAACCATTTTCCTAGTGATTGTCATAACTTTATTTTATTTATTTTTTTTTATTTATGAGACAGAGAGAGAGAGAGAGAGAAGATGGGTGTGCCAGAGCCTCTAGCCAGTGCAAATGAACCTCAGATGTATGTGCCACCTTGTGCATCTGGCTTATATGAATACTGGAGAATCAAACCTTGGTCCTTAGGCTTCACCGGCAAGTGCCTTAACTGCTAAGCCATCTCTCTAGCTATTAACTTCACCTTAAAAGATATTCTGGAGAGATAGCTTAGTGGTTAAGGTGCTTACCAGCAAAGCCAAAGGATACAAGTTTGATTCCCCAGTACCCAAGTAAAGCCAGATGCACAAGGTGGTGCATGCATCTTGAGTTTGTTTGCAATGGCTCTGGTGCACCCATTTTCTCTCTTTCCTTCCCCTTTCTAAATAAATAAAACAAATATTTGAAAATAATTTGAGAAAAACTGGCTTGATTCAAGTCCTAACACCATCAAATATATGGATAATTCAACTGTTCTGGATTGGTGATACAGTAAATGGTTTAAAATATGCACAAGATAATTAAATGGACAATGGTGAAAGTAAAAATGCTCAGATGCTATTTTTCAAAGAGTATTTCAGTGTTCTCTTCGACATTTACAAAATGCTATTACTTCCATAAATCAACCTGCAGAATGAAGGCTCTTTGAGATTAACTGAGATGTCCAAATATATAGTTTCCTTCCAAACCCAGATCCTGCTTTGAAATATAGCAAAGCCCTTTCTTTAAGACAATCTAGCAGAGTATCTATTGATGCAACATATATTTTTATAGAAGATAGCAGTTAGCACCAAGTTACTTTCAGTCTCATATGTTTCATTTTAAGAGAAAGTTTCATACATTTCTGCTGAAGGAAAATGGCACAGCTTGGACTTTGTAAGGTTGTTTTCGACATAAACTAATACATAAAAGAAACCTCCATGGCAGAAATCAGAAGCATTGTCCCTGGTGCTCATAAATACTAACTGTATTGTCTAAAATGGTTTATCTCAGTCCTGACTGTGGGCTCAGATTTACTGTACAGTTCATCAACTTCTCAGCATGATGGATAATGAATGTTTCATTTACATCGCTAATTGCCAAGCCATGGTTCCTGCAACCTTTAACCCGTATGCTTTATCCCATTATCACCATATGTCAATATAATTGCATTTAACATTGTAAGTGATAAAGTTTATACAGAGAAATAATTTTTTACAAAGAAGTCATGTGAATGAAGGCTACTGATAAAATACAAGGAAATGACATGGATTGAACCAGAATGGTAGGTAGATGTTTGTAAGTAATAAAATCCATCTTTGGACAAGGAATCTTGACTTCATGAGTAGGAAAAATAATAATATTTTATTAAGAATTAATTTTTACTAGCTTTCATTAAAGAAATACATAAAAATTCTCAAAGTGATACAATTAAACATTTGCATCTATGTAATATACAAAGATTGTTTTAAAAATAGTTGTTGATAGCTTTATGATCCAATTGTCTTTTCCTTTTCTTGAATTTTTACTTAATAAACCTAAAATGAACTCGTTTCTTCCTTTTCCTCCAATTCAGAATTGAACACATTAGCAAGGAGAAGTAGAAGACATCAAAAATAAAGAGTCCCAAATTGGGAGAAAAGCTGGGAGATCATTTTGTCTGGCCAACTGTATCCAAGAATCCTTTAACACCAAGAAACCAAATGAGTCTAAAACAAAGGTGAATTTTTAAAAGTTTATGGAGCTCTCACAGGCCACTTGGCTCTATAGGGGCCTCAGCAAATAACTACTTGAATATCTGCCTTGAGCCACTGTCCTGCCAAACTGGGGTCTGTTCCCACCTGGGCCTCCATGCTTTCCTACCTCAGTCAACCATTCAACATCCAGTAGGTTTTTGCCTTAATACCTGAGAGTTCTCCATGACATCTGTTTTTTCCCCTAATCCCTACATACAGTCCATCAACAAATCCTATTTATGACAACTGGAAAACATACCTCGCATTTCTCCCCACCTTTCCAATGCCCCGCCCTCCTTCGAGCCATTGCTCTCTCCTGTGGTATATGATGGCAGACTAAATGTTTGTTTTTGTTCTTACCTGTTTCTGTGGTCTATGACAGTCTCTCCTGTCTCTTTTGTTTTGTTTTTATCTATTTCCCATTGATTGTCACATCTCTCCCCTTTTTAAACTTGTTCATTATGCTTGTAGTGAAATCTCAAGTACTTATTCTGGCCATTGAGGCTTACCTAGTCTGACCCACCTCCTTTCCATCACCCAGGCTTCCTTCTGCCTCATATTCATATGTTCTTAGTAGAGCTGCATTCTGTTTCCTGATGGACCATTGTACTTTCTAACTCAAGTTTTGCATTGCTCATGTCTGCCCTTCTGGATCTTCACCTAGCTTCCTTTTCTGTATCTCAGACTTAAAAGCTTAAAATCACTCTCTCATGCAGGCTTTATAGTACCTTCCCAGCCCAGTGTCAAAGAAGTCATAGCAATATCCAGTAGTTTTCTCCATAGCACTTAAATCTGCTTGCATATAAATGTGTATCTCTCTCTCTCTGTCTCTCTATCTCTCTCTGTGTTTTTTCTCTCTGTGTGTGGTTTAATGTCTAGTCCTCCCACTAAGCTGAGGGCTCCAAGAAGTGTTTATTTGATTTCCCTTTGTCCCTAGTATCTAGCTCATATCATGTAAGATTTGTTAACAGGTAATGTCCTGGTATTTCACCTTTTACCTTGCTGTATTTCAACTTTCTGTAACAAAGTGAAGAGCAAAGGAAATGGACTGGGGCCAGGTCACAGGTACAACAAAATAATCAGAGATATAGGAAGTGTTGGGAAAATATGAAGGAACCTTGATTCCCTTGGGAGAGAAGAGACACAACTTTGAGAAAGGGAGAATGAATTGTAAGTCAACTGGCTCTTATTTGGAGGCCATTCAGCATCTCTTATGATCCACAAGGCAATACAGGGGATGGTTGAGAGCATAAGCTCTGCAATCAGATTCTGGTTCTTTGTATCTGAATGACCTTGGGAGAGTTCTTACTCTTCCTCTACCTGAAAAAATGAAGATGAAAATAGTCATCCTTTATAGAACTATTATGAAGATTACATTATTTTTTGGAAAACCCCTTCAAATAGTATTTGCCATGTGTTAAATTCTATGGATGTATACTTGTTGAAAATAAAAATTTGGAGTTGTAAGCAGGAAATTTTGCCTTGGAGCTATTTCCTAAGATACTAGTATTTTATATCCTAATTAATTACAGCCCATCTTGTTAGCACCTTAATCAACATCAAAGTCAATAAGCAAAGAGTTAGTCTAGTTCATTCTACATCTCAACAGGGATGCAGTCTCTCAGCCAACATCATTTGCACTCTTTCTCTAAGGAGCCAGTACATCAAAGTTTATTGCATATTTTCATGGCAGGGATGAATTACTTGGTGAAACCAGGATCAGATCCTAAAACACAAGTCCTGGCTTTTAACTGTAGATCTATTACCTAGCTGTATGACATGCATAGAGGACTGGTGTTGCCACTTGTAACTTTATGCTGGGTGCTTCACCTGCTCCTGCTACCACCCAGTGAGATAGTATTAACATTCTATGTACCAGGAATTTGGTAGGGGTGGTGGGGAGACAGAGGAGGATGAGGAGAGCTGGAGAAACTCAAGCTTAGACCATTGTATACATTTCCCAACTGGACTTCAGAGTATGCCAATATATGTCATTTATCACCTTTATAGTGGCAGGTTCTTTGTTTTTATTTCATTTTTCGAGGCAGGGTCTCACTCTAGCTCAGGCTGGCATGGATCTCCTTCTGTAGCCTCAGGGTAGCCTCAAATTCACAGTGATCCTCATACCTCTGCTCCCCAAGTGCTGGGATTAAAAGTGTATGTCACCATGCCTGGCATTAGTGGTAGGTTTTTTGATGAAGGAATCAGAGAATTTACCAACTAAGGTCACACAATATGGTACAGATTAGATAAGTGTCATTAATGGAAATAGCAAGATGGAAATATAATGTCTGAAGAGGGATGTGTTTCTGCATATTTCCAGCTCCTTTAATTACCCCCCTCCTGCACATGTCAGCACAAAAGAACACATGGAGTAACACAGAGCTTCTGGTACTGACTTGGAAAATTTTGATGCCTTAGCCACCCCTGCTAGTTTCTATCCTTCATAGGCACTGGCCACCCAGAATTTGCCACACATTCTGGGCTCCTACAGTCTTGGATTTATCCCCATAGAGTCTGGATTCTTTTTATTTATTGAGAGAGAGAGAGACAGAAATAGGCAGGTAGAGAGAGACCGAGAGAATGGGTACACCAGGGCCTCCAGCCACTGCAAACAAACTCCAGATGCATGTGCCCCCTTGTGCATCTGGTGTATGTGGACCCTAGGGAGTCAAACCTGGGTCCTTTGGCTTTGCAGGCAAGCGTCTTAACCACTAAGCAATCTCTCCAGCCCTGAGTCTGGATTCTTAATCTTGGTTCAGTTCCAGTCCTTCAATATTTTCCCACATTGACCTATTCTTGGAGAGGGGCCTTGCCACCATCCTGGAACATTAGTAAACATTGCCTTGCTCCTACAAGTGAAGAGAGAACATTTAAAGCCTTTCAAGGATAATTGGGAAAGTAAATACTCTTGTGGCTACTTATTGTGAGATGATTTAGGATTTGAAATGAAGCCACTAACTGAGCATTACCAGTAAGAGAAATAGGCAAAAAAACCTTGATGGCTTCACAGGACACATGACAAACTAAGGCAAATATTACACTGACTTTGAGGCAGACAAATGAGACAGGAGTGCAGGAACTACAGCTCTGAAGGTCAAGACCTTGGCCCAATTCATGCCTGAAGAGTTCATGACAAGTCATGTTATATTTCCCACTGCCATCAACTAGTCTGCAAAACAAAGTCACTGTGTTGGGTATGATTGCACATGTCCGTAATTCTAGTACTCAAGAGGCAGAGACAGAATTCCAAGTTCAAGATCAGCCTGGACTATACAGTTAGATCCTGTCATTAAAAAATGATAAAAAAAAGTAAAGCCTAAATGTAACATTTGATCGCTAATGCTCTGGTCAAACATTCTACATCTAGCCACATTCAATTTTTCTTTTTATTTATTTATTTTTTTGATTTTCCGAGATAGGGTCTCACTCTAGCCCAGGCTGACCTGTAATTCACTATGGAGTCTCAGGGTGGCCTCGAACTAACGGCAATCCTCCTACCTCTGCCTCCTTAGTGCTGGGATTAAAGGCATGCGCCACCAGGCCCGGCTCAATTTTTATATTTAAATTTCAGCTCTGCCATGCCACCTTTCTGTGTTAGTAATTTGATATTTTCCATTTGGTTCTAAAGTTCTTTGTGTTGACCCCAATATATTGCTGGCTTTTCCCTGAAGCAGTGTATTCTCTGGCCCAGTGCATGGATAAACAGAAACAAATGAATCTCAAAGCCTTGCCAGGGCATGATTATGGAGAAGATTATCAGGTGATTATAATCCTAAATGCCTTTGCCCAGACAGAAATTCATTGTCATTTTGGTACCCGTGTACAAGACCACAAGATTTCTATCTATTAATAATATCACCAGAAAATATTTTTTAACCTGGAAGAATTCAACATTATATGCAGCTATAGAAAATTTAATTATAAATCCCACCTTTCAGTCAAAGAGGACATTCTAGCAGAAAGTTCCAGTTCTTTGCCTTGTAATGAGAATCCATAACACCTCACCTTTCTCTTTCATCACCATCATCTCCTCTCCACACATCTAAACAAAATCTCTATAGCTTGTCAAATCCCCAGACATGCATTCATACATCATTCCCTCTGTCTTACAGGCCCTTCCCTTTCTAAGTCTGGAACAATGTAACATTTGGAATAAATAGTGTATCTTACTTCTTATAGAACAGGGATGCATATGGGATTTATTATCACATGTGAAATTATTAGCATATACTAAAAGTACGTGCTGATTATGAAAATTTAATTACATGGGGTTCAAGAGACACATAGGGAATATATATAGGGCATATTCCTGAGCTTGAGGTATGAGGCACACACAGGGAACCTTATACTGCCCTATAGAATGGACTCAAGTGCCTCTCTCTCTCCACATCACATCAAACAAGCTTTCATGCAGCATAAATCCCTCAAGGTAAAGCCCTATCCCCTTTAGGATGAGCACAGTTCACAAATCCAATTGGTCAATCATCATAACCTTGCAATATTTTTCTTCCCTTAAATTACTGGTAGAAGCAAGGTATGCTTAAGTGCCACTGCACAAGGTCCCTCCTGGAACGTAAGCATTTACAAATAGCTACTTTGGACCAGTTCTTAAGAACTCTCTATCTCTTTCCTTCTCCACCAGAGGGTGCCTTTCTCTCTCTCTCTCTCTCTCTCTGTCTTTGACCCATTATTGCAGACTTTAAAAACAACATGTTTTCAAATGGTACTATGAGCTGCCAATGATGTATCACCACATATCTCATTATTCTCTACTAAATGTGATAATAATGTGATCTGTTAACATAAAAAAGTTTGGCTTCACAAAAGCAGCTGGAAATGGACAACCACAATCTGCATAAATCTAACTCCTACCATCAGCTACACACTGCTTGACACATTGTTGGAAGTACCTTTCATTGGTGGGCTCTTGTAAGCAAAATGCTTGCATTAGGTCCCAGTTGGGGCTAGCATAAGGCAGTTTGGGAAATATTCAATTCTCAGCAGAAGCCAGAATTTGAATTCTTCCATCTTTCAGGAGTCATTTACTAGATCCAGGGGCAGATTCAGGCAGCTTGGTACTTGGCACATGTGCAGACATGTATGACTGTCTCTTTTTGCTCCTGGATGGTCTAGTGAATTAGGTTAGCTTTGAACTGAACTGATGCTCATGGGTTGGGGACAGAAGAACTCTGAATTATACTAATATTAAAGATATTAAAATAGATGTCATATTTAATCTCACACTAATTAATGAAACCAAGTAGAAGAAACTTGGAAAAATCATTGTCTCTGATTTTATGAGCCAAACCAAAGCTCTCAACGTGCATTTATGAGCCCAGTGTCCTGAGTCTGCCTATCCTATCAGTGATGCTAGGTTCTGGCTATTTCTATCTCCGTTTCTTTCTTTTTTTTAAATATTTGTTTATTTATTTATGTACAGTGGAGACAGAGAGAGAGGATATGAATGAAGAAATGAATGAATGAGTGACATGCCAGGGCCTTCTCTGGCTACTGCAAACCTCCAGATACACATGCCACTTTGTATAGCTGGTGGAACAGATACTGGGGAATAAAACCCAGGGTGTCAGGCTTTGCAAGCAAATGTTTTAGCCACAGAATCATCTCTCCAGCCCCAAATATATTTACATATTTATTTATTCATTTGTGTGTGTGTGTGTGTGTGTGTGTGTGAGAGAGAGAGAGAGAGAGAGAGAGACAGAGAGAGAAAGAGAGAGAGGCTTTGCTATCAAGCACTTTTAACCACTAAGCCATCTCTCCAACCTTTGTAGCTCCTTTTTTTGATCTGTATTAGCTCCTAACATTTGCTTCTATGTATGTCTTTATTTCTCCCCAAATATATTATTTACTGGCCTCCCATAAATTTGTTGTTCTGTCCTTCCTCAAAAGATTATCAGGACTGTCAAGTTTTATTTTCCATCCCTGCCACTAACCTGAATACCCAAACCCCTACTATCTCCAAAAGACAGTGTCTATTGGCTATACTTATTTAGATGAACTTTAGCTATTTAAAACTCAAAATATTCAAAAGCAAACCCACTATCTTCTATTTTCTCCACCTCCTGGACCTGCTGCTTTTCCTTTGTTACTGATGCTCACTAACAGCCCGCTTCCAAATGCAGTCATGTGACTGTGAAGCCCATTTACTCCTGTAGCACATGCATACCATACTGCTGAAGCCAGAAATATGACTGATGATGCTCTGGAGGTGGGAAGAGTCTCTTCTGGACCTTCAGGCTATTGGAGGTAAGACCTGAGCTGCTTGCTTACTGCCCCAGGGTCCTCTGTGCCCTCCTCCCCACCAAGGAGTCACAGAATTTACTTTCTTTTTGAGAATTCCTTTTAGAGGTCACACTTTTTATCTGTCCTATCCCTTTTATTGAACTTCTTGGAAATTTATTTTTCCAAAATCATACTTATAAGTTGTTCCCTAACGATGTTTGGACATATTACATCAACATTGATTTTTTTTGCTACAGTCTTATTATTCTTTTTTCACCAAAAAGTCTTTTGTTATCTTTGTTATTTTATTATATGATTACATTGTTATAATACTTCTTTATTATTTTTTTAAATTTTTTTGAGGGAATCCCAACAGACTGGCCTTTATTTTATTTTATTTGTTTGAGAGCAACAGAGAAAGAGGGAGAAAGAGAGACAGAGAGAGAGAGAGAGAGAGAGAGAATGGGCGCAGCAGAGCTTCCAGCCACTGCAAATGAACTCCAGATGTGTGTGCCCCTTTGTGCATCTGGCTAACGTGGGTCCTGAGGAATCAAGCCTCGAACAGGGGTCCTTAGGCTTCACAGACAGGCAAGCACTTAACTGCTAAACCATCTCTCCAGCCCTTTATTGTTATTTTATTTAGTATCAGTGTATCCTTATTGCTGACTTTACAAATTTTGTTCATTTGCCACATTTTTTTGTTCATGTTTATTTATGAAGTGGAAAAGTCTGCCCATCTTGCATCCTCATTCTTTCTTCTTTTTTGACAAAAACATTGCTTTGAGTCAGAGACTTCCAGCATTACCAGCCTGGCTTCTTAAAATGATAGACTCAATAGTGTTCTCACACACTAACCTCTTTTTTCTGGAAGTCTCCACTGCCCTTCATAGAAAGCCATACCTAAAAACATGGAGCCTGCAGTCTTTCACAGCTCAGTGTTTTCCTTACCCACTCATTTCTCAGTCCATCAGGTTGGATACTTTAGTAGTTCCAACCTAGCACTGAAGGCTTGGAGGACTCCTGGAGAGCCAATGGTCTTTAGTCCACATTGAAAGGCCAATGAAGCTGAGTTCCCATGTCCCTGAAGGATGTCAGCAACAGGGTAGCTACACTCACCAGTGAGTAGCTGCACTCAGCAGCGAGTAGCAGGAGCAGCCAGGAAAAAGGCTTTGTGTTCTCGCAGAGTATCTCCATGTATAGTTCACTTCTGGAAGGGCCACCCAGTGTGGAGGAAGGACATCTTCCAACAACTCTTTTACAGACTTGCCCAAGAGGTCTGTCTCATACTTTATTCCACATGACCAAGTTGATAATAGAATTTAACCCATTTTATAGAAGAAATGCAACTCAAAGAGGTTTTGCAGTACACAGTGCTAGCAAGTGGTAGAGCAAGGACTCAACAGCCTCACATCCTACATCTTAGCCAGTGGCAGTACCACTGCATCAGAAATCACATCCTCTTTCCAAACAAAAATTCTAGAAGCTTCCTTTGAAAATGGAACTTAGTGTAGCAGGAGATACATTCAAAATAGAGAAGACTATGGAGTATGCAGCTTCTTCCCTAGAGCTTTACACATGTGGTCTACTTGGTAAGCAAACATTCTCAAGAGGTTTACCATATGCTCATGGCTGGGAAACCACAGCACTGGCCAGTAAGGAAGATTCTGATGCCTGGACCTTTTCTCTTTCCTCTTCCTTATTCTCTTAGATCTTGGAAGTCCTTGATTGATAATCATGATTCATTCTATACAAATCTTCACTAAGCATGTCTGTGGTGCCAATGTAGCTTATTGCTCTGGTTCTCAGCATGAGAGAACAAGACTCTGAGATAAACATAAATATGTAACCACTTCTTTATCATGAACAGGGATCAAAAGCTAAAGCAGAAGGGGTAAGGCCACTTCTTGGTTAATAAAGCCTGGGAAAATTGCAATATGGATTTCCAGGAATGCCAATAAAATGCAGGATGCCTTGTTCCAATCACTTGGGCCTGCTTCTTTTCCATGAAGCCTGTCCTGATCCCTCTAAGCTAACTGCCCACAATGCAAGTCAGCATACAGCTTCACTGTAAAGCATTGTTGTAGTCACCTTTGTGTTTCTGGACAAACATCCAACGAGAAGCAGCATGTGGCAGGGAAGGGCTTATTTTGGGCTTACAGATTCCAGGGAAACACCTTCAATGGCAGAAGAAGCTGGCTGTCTCCATAATACATCAGCATAGCAGAGAGAGAAAAACCAACAACTCGCAAACAGAAACAGCCAGAGCTCAAAACTGGCTGTTTACACACCTTGGGGCTGGATTACTAGGGCCATCCCAGGTGGGTGGTGTACCTCTTCCCCAGCAGGACTTCGCCCACTGTAGACTCAAGTTGCAAGGTCAATCTTAATTGAAAAAAATGCCTGTGTTTAAGGGGTCATACATTCAAACCACCACAGGCAGTTTTCTAAGTGCATGTCCATCTTCTGAGAGCAACCAGAGGGAAGTGGTAGAACTTTTATGCCTCGGTACTTCTCATACTGAGCACAGGACCTTGTTTATGGAAATAATAAATTAACTAATAGATTAATCAGTAACAAGTCAACTCTAAACTACTGCAGATTTGCTAGCTTCAATAACCCCTCATTATCAATAGGGAATCTTCAAGCCAGTCACACATCAGAACATTTTATCAGTATTATTTCTGACATTTGTGTTCTCCAACTCAGAAGCAGGCCATAATAAACATCTCTGATTCTTTATTTTTCCAAGCACATTGTTTTGTTTCTGTTTTTATTTCGGGTGAGATCTCACTGTGCAGCACAGGCTGGCCTCAGACTTGCAATCCTCCTGCCCTACCACTCATGTGCTGGGACATGACTGCACCTGGCCTCCAGGCACAATTTGACGCTGCTGTCTGTTTTCTTGTGTGTGCTAACATCAGCAATGTACTTCCCTCTGGAATGGTGGAAAAGCTCAATTTAATTAAGTTTATATCAATGCAGGAAAAGCAAAGAGAAAACTTTCTAGCAGATCTTACAAAAAATAAAAGGGGAGAAAGGCTGTTTTGCCATATTCACTCTGTGTGGATGTGTATTTGCCAGAAATTAAGCCTGCTGTGAGAGTGATGCTGAGAAACCCATATGGCAAATATCCAATTCAGAAACACAAGAAGAAATGAATTTTTTATTCTTGAATTAATTCTGTTCAGTTTATTTGGAGTGTCATAATATTCAATAAGCATTCAAGAAACAACATGGTTAGAAATGCAATGAGGCTTCAAAATACAATGGAAGATAGTTAATGACCAAACTTTTTGAAGTTGAAAGCAGCACATTTTATTACTATTTGCAGCTCAAGTTTAAAAATTATCCTGTTAGGCCAGGAGTGGTAGAGCACACTTTTAATCCCAGCACTCAGGAAGCAGAGGTAGGAGGATCACCATGAGTTTGAGGCCACCCTGAGATTACATAGTGAACTCCAGGTCAGCCTGGGCTAGTGAGAGACGCTACCTCAAAAAAACAAAAAAAAAAAACCAAACCAAACCAAACAAAAAAAGTCCTGCTAGAATCTGGAAAGATGGCTCAGTAGTTAAAGATTCTTGCTTACAAAGCCTGATAGCTTGGGTTCAATTCCCCAGCCACCCACATAAAGACAGAAAGGCATCTGATTGCACTGGCAAGAGTCCATAATACACACACACACACACACACACACACACAAATAAATAGTAACAAAATTACTTTGTGCACAAATACTACTTAGTTGCACCTCTATGTGAAATCTAAAGAATTTGGGCTTATAGAATCAGAAGGTAGAGTGCTGGCTGCCAGGGGCCAGGAGGGGGGAATAGAAAGATGTTGGTCTAGGGTATAAACATTCAGCTATGACATGAAGTCTGGAGCGTATGACACTGTGCTATGTACTTCATATTTGCTGTATGAGGGTTGATATTAGGTGTTTTCACTACACACAGATGCAGACACATAGACACACATACACACACACATGTGAGGTGACAGATTACTTTGTTATAAGTAGAAATTTCATAATGTATATGTAAATCAAGCCATAATATCATAGGTAAATTTGTTTGACAATTATACTCCAATAAGATTGTCAAGAATTTTAAAGTAATATACTAAAATGATTTGCTCTCTTATTATTACTGTGCAGTATATGAGGAGCAGGAGTCTGAAGGAGACTGCCAAAGCCTCGTAGAACAAATAACTAGCTGATAGATTTTTGGAAAGGGAGAGAAGGTTGGTATGAGAGAGGCACTGACACCAATTATCCTTCCAGTCAGGACTTTATTAGGAGAGGGACAGGCATAGGCAAACACGCAGTGCCACATGGTGGAGTCCCAAAGTCAGAGAGAGAGGTACAGAAGTTCTGAGAAACAAAGCAAGAGGTCTCTTCTAATAAAGTTCCAAAAGACAGGTGTGTATCTGGGCATAGGCTATGTGAGAGAAGTCACAGAGACAGTGGAGGAGAGTTGAAGGTAAAGAGGGCAGAGCCTCTTCGAGGTCTCTAAGGTGCGGGGAGTCTATGGGAGAGGAGGGGGTTCTACTTCTTCAAGGTTTCCACAGGGTAGGAGCTGTTTGCCTGACCTGCTGCCTTTCTCCTTCCTGCTTGTTGCAGGATGGAGCTTGGGGCTCTGGCTTGCAGAAGCTTATTAGCGCTCCGCTGTATGTGGAGAAAGGGAAAGGAAGACAGGCTTCAGCAGGCATGCTAGGTCCTCTGGAAGGTCTGGGATCTAACACTAAGAAGCCATGCATTCATCTGCCTTAGATCTAGAGATTATTGTTTCTGACACAAAATGCCTTTCATTAAGTTTAGCATTGTTTTACTTGTGCTTCTAAATGAACTCAGGGGAAAAATCAGCCAAGTATTGCCATTTAACTACCACAAAGACACTGCTATTTGTGTCTGTGCAGAGTTGAAGCTTTAAGTCTGACTCAGGATTACCCAGTAGGTCTTGTTTTATTTCAGTGTCACTTTTCTTCTGTTCACAAGATTTGAATAGCTCCTGGGTTAGACACCACCTGTGTAAGAATTGACGCAACCTTTGCAAACATGTATTTCTTCTCTGTCAGACAGGAAGAAAGCATGGATCCACAGTGTAGCATCCTCATGAGCACTGCGCAGGAACATGTGGAAGCCTCCGTTACTGCTCTGCCTAGAAGCAGACACTCAACAAGTGCACTCACATCTTACTCTTTCACCACTTTGTCTTTCAGCTAACAGAAATTATAGTTGATCTTTGTAGTCAGCTGGTCATTGGCAGCCATGGATTTTTCCAGGCATTGTGGGGGTTCTGAAAACTTTTACACAAGGTGGGACACTTTGGCCAACATGACTGACAACATTCAGTTGTCCATGTCCATGTCTTCTACAGATATGTCAGTCTACTGCATGTTCACTAAAACCAGATGACAGCAATCCCTGTTCTTCATCCTGTAGTACATGGAAAAGTGGGATATCCAATATGTGATAGAAATCTTGTATGATATAAACAGCATACTTAAAAAAAATTACTTATTTGAGAGAGGGAGCGAATGAGTGTATCAGGGCCACCAGCCACTAAAACCAAAACTCCAGACACATGTGCCACCTTATACATCTGGCTTACATGGGTCCTTTGGCTTTGCAGGTAAGTGCCTTAACCACTAAGCAATCCCTCCAGCCCCAAAACATAATTTTAATTCCCATATGTCATTTCACCCTCTGGTCTGAGTCTCATTGAAGCTATACCATTGGCTGAAATGATGCAGATGAATGTAGAAAGGAGTCATCAAATGCATAAGAAATATGGATGACTGAACAGCCAGGCCACTTTGCTGCAGAGTAGATTATAGCAGGGGAAGTGACTCAAAAAGGGAAGGAAGAAAGCTCAGATGCAGAGGATATCAAAGAAAGGCAGAGGACGAGGAGGGAACATGAGGAAACTCCCCAGCTATGGTTGAGCATGTGTGAGTAGCACCAACCTTCGCCTCCTTTATCAAGGCATCAAAGAAGCAGCTGGCACCATCACTTCCCATACCCTTCATGGAGCAAGAGCAATGCCATGTCCATGAGCGGCTCTGAAGCCGGCTAGCATGAAAAAATCACACACAGCAGGAGATGGGCATGAGGTGAGTGCACATGCCCAAAGAACATGGTCTGCACAGAGAAATGTTTGGCATGAGCTGAAAACACAAGCAATGTTCTCAGCAAGACTAATGTAGTATGGTTCAAACATACATTTATCCCCTGAGATGGTGGACTCCAGATGTCCAGTGCTTAGAGGCAGCTTTGGCCCTTCTCTAGAACAATTTTGAATAAATTGGTATTCTGTCTAGAACTCACACATCAGCAAACAAATGTCCCAAGAGCAGGTCTACCCTCCTCTAGATAATGCCACTACCAATGACACTGTTCTTCAAATGCAACTGCATACTGTCAAGGTCCTTAATCCCATGGTCATCTAACATGTTAGGCCCATACAAATGTTCAGAGGAATCCAGCATCAGACCCCTACTTCTCAACGAGATTTTGCCTTATTTCTTGCCTTTACAATGTCATTCTGTGAATCGCATCTTAGCAGACACGGATCTTGAAACAGCCAGGAAGAAAAGCCTCACTCATACCACAGAGTTCAAATCCAACAAGTCTTCATTTATGACTCTACATCATTTTGAGTTTCCCATGTCCTCTGTGAGAATGACAAAAGTTTGGGTAGTGATATTACCATGTTTCCTCTACCTGATGATTCCTTCTAAATACCACTGTGAAAGAGAAAAGAGAGAGAAAAAGAGGGGTAGAAAAAGGCAAATAAAGGATGGATAAATATAAGCAATTTTGTTCATTGTAAAAATATGGAATTTCAGAACTAGACATGGTAGTTCATGCATTTAATCCCAGCACTCAGGAAGTAGAGGTAGAAGGATCACGGTGAGTTCAAGGCCACCCTGAGACTACATAGTGAATTTCAGGTCAGCCTGGGCTAGAGTGAGGCCCTACCTCGAAAAACAACAATAACAACAACAACAAAAAAACCAAACAAATGAGAAAAAAAAAAAAAACAATTTCATTAGGATACAAATATGATACTTTAAAAAATATTTTATTTTATTTTATTTTATTTATTTATTTGAGAGAGGGAAAGATGCAGAGCATTCATGAGAGAGAGAGAGGGAGAGAAAGAGAGAGGGAGGGAGAGAGGGGGAGGGAGGGAGAGGGAGAGAATGGGCATGTTAGGCCTTCCAGCCACTGCCAACGAACTCCAGATGTATGTGTCACCTTGTGCATCTGGCTTATGTGGGTCCTGGGAAATTGAACTGAGTTCCTTTAGCTTTGCAGGCAAGCACCTTAACCACTAAGCCATCTCTCCAGCCCCCAAATATGATATTTTTAATGTTATGTACTATCTGAGAGTTACTATACACCATTCATTTAAAATTTCAGGTGGGGCTGGAGAGATGGCTTAGTGGTTAAGTGCTTGCCTATGAAGCCTGAGGACTCCGGTTCGAGGCTCGATTCTCCAGGACCCACGTTAGCCAGATGCACAAGGGGGTGCACACATCTGGAGTTTGGTTTGCAGTGGCTGAAGGCCCTGGCATGCCCATTCTCTCTCTCTATCTGCCTCTTTCTCTCTCTCTCCCTGTCTCTCTCAAATAAGTAAAAATAAACAAAAAAAATTAAAATTTCAGGTGGCCATAATTGTCATATAACATTTGTTAATGAAAAGGCCTAAAATCATCTCCTTTTGGGTCATGTGCTTTCACTATGACACTGACTTTTCTCATTTATGATATAAAACTGAATTCCATGGCCATTGGAATTATGAAACTATGACAAACATTAACAAAATCTGATATGTTAAAGGGAACCGAGTGACTGTCTCCATTGCTCACCTTACATAGGCCTTAGTTGAAATTCAACTCGGACTCCAAGTTTGTGCATCATTTGATAAAAAATCTTTTTAATTAAAAAACTATGTGATCATTCATAAAATATTGCCATAAAAGTTGACTAAAACATTATATTTCTAACAGCAACCCAATTTGGAAATCCCAACAACTCCAAAGGAATTTCATAGTAACAAGAAGAGAGACAGTAGAAGGAGTTGCAACTTGGTTTCAATGGTGTAACATAAGAAATGGTGCCACTAATTGACAAAGCTGTCCAAACAAAACCTCCATGTGATAATTAACCCCCACCAGAAGAAGCAGGAAATGATAAAAATAAATGATAGGAAAGTTGGAGAAAAAAAAAGACATTGGGATAAGGAAATTTAAAGACTTCAGAAGATATATAATAGTCAAGTTTGGTGATGTACATGTGTAATCCCAGCATTTGGGAGGCAGAGGCAACAGGATTGGGAATTCCAAGCCAGCCTCAGCTACATAGTGAGTCTGAGGTCAACTTAAGTTATGTGAAACCCTGAATCAAAAAACCAAAGAGGGGGTGGAGAAGACAGTAAAAATGGCAGACAACACAGGCTTTAAGACAGTTAAGTTTGTTCACTCAGCTTCCACTCACAGAGAACCTGTTGAGTGCCAACCATTATGCCTTGCACTGAGAATTCACATTTAGGAAGATCAAGCAGACAACATTCCCACACTCAAAACAGGCCACAGAATACACCTTCCTGTGGCACTGTCTCTCCAGAGACTGCATTCATGACCCCACAGCAAATACTGATAACTCTACTGAGGAGGGTCTTCAGGGGAATGAGGTAGGAGAGAGAGAGAACATAAGACTATAGCCCTATGGGACTATGACCAAGATGCAATATGCTCATAAAGTTCTCAATTAATAAAATTAAAAATTGTAGATGTCAACCAAACAACAAAAATAAATAAATAAACCATGGCTGGAGAGATTGCTTAGTGGTTAAGACACCTACGAAGCTTAAGGACCCATGTTTGACACTGTAGGTCCCACATAAGCCAGACACACAAGAGGTGACACAAGTGAGCAAGTTTACACATGCACACAAGGTGGTACCCATGTCTGGAGTTTCATTTCAGTGGCTAAAGGCCCTGGTGCACCAATTATTTATCCCTCTTTCTTTTCCATAAAAAAAAAATTACAACACAAAAACCAAAAACAAAACAAGGCCACGGTATTGGGGATGGAGGAAAAACAGCTATTTTGTTACAAAGTCAGAGGTGCTCTGATAGAGAAATACAAATGGAAGAAAGAAACAGAGCTCCAGATTCTTTCTAGAGCAGAAGGGGATTTGGAAGCATGTGGGACTTCAAAGGATTTGGAGTTGACAAACAAACCAAGAGAAACATTGACCACTGATGCAAAAGTGTGTTCTGGTAAAAGATCAAGTGACAAGAGAACATAGCATCTTTCATCCTGCTCAGGAGTCATGTACACGGCAGGTCTGAAGTCCAGGTTTTTACATGGGAACGCGAATGATGCAACTTGAACTGAGCAAGGAGTAGATGCTCCATGCAGCAGCAAAGAAGAGGTATGGAAGGATTTGTAAGCACAGGAGTAACGTGAGCCAACTTGTCATATGGAAAGTCTGAGACAACTGAGAGGGGCTCCTGTAAAGATCAGAAATAAATTCACAGAGTTCAAAGGATGAAGGTCAAGCAGCTGAAGGAAGGTGGGCTAGAGATGGAGGAGGTGAAGACCTCATGAGCTCTTGGAATTTGACAGGACTTGATAGGTGGCTGGCAGAAGCTGAGAAAAGATTAGAGATAAGAGGTGGTAATGACCACTACTCAAAACAGTGTCCAGTGTCCACAGCAGCAAGTAGTATAAGCAGAGAGCAGGTGTGTGCATGAAGGACACACACAAAGTACACACAGTAAGAGAGCGGGAACCAAAGAGGACTTGGGAAGAACTGGTGTCATTATGATTCTGCTCCTGACTGTTGAGTCTGACATATGAGTTATGCAACTCACACAGTCTGTGTTGCCAGGAAATACTAGGCAGAACACAAAGCCCAATTAATGCAAATATTTACAATTTCCCAGTCATCATGTAAAATCTTTTATATACAACTTGACCAGTCCATGAGACAACCAGACATTTGGCTAAATGTTATTCTGAGTGTTTTCTTGGAGATGTTGGGGGATAAGATTAAAGTTTGAATCAGTAGATGGAGCCAAGCAGATTGCTTTTCCCAGTAGGGGTGGCCTCACTCATTCAATTATCCACCTACAGAGAACACAAAAGCCAATGTGAAGGACCATCCGTGCCTGACTGCTTTAGCTGGCATCTCAGTCTCACCTGGCCTTGGACTCGGAAGCATTGGCTCTTCATGGGTCTTGCACTTGCTGGTTTTCAGACTGAACATATATACTTCCTAGTACTATGTTTCTCAGGAGAACATCAAGGAATACAACTATTTGCTGAGATTGTTCATACCTGCACACATGTAGGTAACCTTTGGGACAGGGACTGGCCTAGAAGAAGAGTTTACTGAACATCTTGATACTTATATTTTCTAGCCTTTTATGCATAATATTATTAATTAAGTAGCAATAAAGGTTATTTACTTATGAAGGATATATACATATCCCATATACATATACATATATATGTGTGTGTGTGTGTGTGTGTCACTGTGATATGTATATATATATCTTATATATATATAGGACATGTATATATCCTTCATAACTATATATACCATATATATTTTATATATATATATATATATATGTATGTATGTATATATAAAACAACCTATGTTTGGTTGTTATGAGGCAGGGTCTTGCTGTAGCCCAGGCTGACCTGGAACTCACTATGTAGTCCCTGGCTGGCCTCAGACTCACAGTGATCTTCCTACCTCTGCCCTTGAGTGGTAGGATTAAAGGTGTGCACCACCTCACCTGGCTGGAAATATTCTTTATTAGTTACATTTTATTCCCACTGCCATTCTACACAATTGAAAAAGTAGACTTGTACAAGTACTTCTATGTGCACTGGAGAAGACTGAAAAGGCCCACCACATCACCCATTCCTGCTGGCTTAGGACTGAAATGATATTCAAGGGGGTCCAACTGTGGGTGAATTCTGTTTTGTTTTTCTAAATATGTGCAAGTTTTATGGCAAAAGTGTAGTTGTATGCTTATTATTTATTTTTTTCAGAGAACTGTGTAATAATTTTTTTCTAATCATTATTTTTAAAATGATAGTTTATAATTTGAAACTGCATTCTTCCTTTAATAGTTCTTCCTTATTATTTCTATGCAAATTTTCAATGTTCTTCTTTAAAGATTATTTTTAGTGTATGTGTAAGTGGTGTTTGTTGGAGACACATGTGTGTGCAGATCCACGCTCATAGGCACACCATGGAGGCTGGAGGAGGATGCTGAGTGATGTCCCCCATCTTCCACCTGTTTTTCTTAAGATAATCTCTCATTGAAGTTGAAGCTGGTTTACAGCCAGGCTGGCTGATCACCAGTCTTCAGCAACCCTTCTGTCTCTGCCCACCTCACTGATAGGGTTACAGGAGAGCAAGGCCACAGCATGATTTTTTTTTTTTTTTTTTTTTTGCATGGGTGCTGTGGGCTGAAGTCAGGTGCTCATGCTTGTGCAGAACGCATTCCTACCCATTGAGTCACTGCTCAAGCTCCCATGTTTTCTTTCTTCATTTTTTTGTAACCCGAGCTTCTCTCATAGACCTTGTACCTCCTCAAGTACACAGGATCATTATAGGCCTAGAAACTTATCGGGAAAAGGCAGTTATCACTCTTTTACTATGTATCTTGAATGGCAGAGTGGAGGAGGTGGCATATCCACCTGAGATTTCAAATACAAGTCTTAATATAGTCACATGTACATCAACAGTGTTTGAGATATAGCAAGTAAAGGTGCTTCCTGGAGAATGGCTTTCTCATTCCTCCCCCCAGTTTACAGAAATCTCACTGTTTGTCTTTGAGCCTTGACTCCTGGTTGTTTTTTATGGATTTCACCTAGGTGGTGAGAATTGCCTTCAGAATGAGACTTCTCCTGGCTTTCATGATCAAAGCAACATAGAACTAAATTCCATGTAACAGTAGAACAACTGTGGTATAAGACCCAATAAACACAGGCTGGAAAGATGGCTTTATGGTTAAGCCACTTGCCTACAAAGCCTAAGGACCCATGTTCTACTCTCCAGATCCCACGTTAGCCAGACACACAAAGGTGAGGAAAGCATAAGATCACACGTGCCCACTAGGTGACACAGCATCTGGAGTTTGATTGCAGTGGCTGGGGCCCTGGTGCACCAATTCTCTCTCTCTCTCTCATTGCTCTGTCTCTCTCTCTCCCAATCTCTCTCTCATTCATTTGCTCTAAAATAAATAAACAAAATAAAATCTCTTTAAAACCTAATAAACATAAAAATTTACCAACTCACCATTTTAAGGGTACAGTTCAGTATAAATATATAAATATATTTAATATATATTATTTATATTATATAATATATAAAATATATATATAATATATTTAAATATAAATATATTAAATATATTTGCATTGGTGTACAATCTCTAGAGCATCTGTGTCTTGCAAAATAAAACTCAATGCCTATTAATAATAATTTCCCATTTTATCTTGCAGCCAACCCCTAGCAACCACCATTCTAGTTTGTGTCTATGAATCTGACCAGCATAGATACTGCATGTAAGGAGACTCATACAGTGTCTGTGTTCCTGTGGTGAGCTTATTCCTCTTAGCACACTGTCCACATGGTTCATCCATGCTGCATGTGTCAGAGCTCCCTTCCTAGCCAGGCGTGGTGGCGTACACCTTTAATCCCTGTACAAGGGAGACAGAGGTAGGAGGAGCACTGTGAGTTTAAGGTCACCCTGAGACTACATAGCACATTCCAAGTCAGCCTAGGCTGGAGTGAGACCCTACCTTGAAAAACTAACCAAACAAATGATGAAATAAAAAAGAACAACAAGGACTCCCTTCCTTTTTTAAGGTTCAATACAGTATTGTATAAATATACCATATCTTATTTCTCCATTCATTTTGGCCGCTTCCACTTCTTGAATACTTTGAATGGACCTATCATATACATGGTGAACAATCATGCAATTTAAGCCTTTGAAGAGCATTTTGTGAAGACAAAAGATTCCGAATCCAAACATATTAAACAAGCAAGCTCAGCCTATGCATCACCTCTGTTGAGGCGAAAGCTTCCTTAAGTACACAGCCTGGCCAAAGATCTGGGTGGAAGAGGTTCTAGCAATAAATGATCTTTGAAGATGCAAAACCATTTGTTCCTTCAATTTGGCTTTCGCCAGCTCTTCTGGATCCTGGAAATGATAAGATTCCCAAGAACCAAGATCAGGGGAGGCTCTGAGGGAAAAGTACCCAAGCTATTGTTTTCCTGGAGTCAAACTTTTCAGATTTACTTCCAATCCAGTACAGGTCACTATAGTAGGAAACTTCATATATGCAATAATAATATCAAAATTAAGATCAGTGATTTTCAATGTCATGAACAATCTGTAGGTGTGTTCCAAAATTTGACCATTGTGCCAAGATTCCTGTTTTCCATAATTGAGCATACACATTGCTACTTCATATCCTGAATAGAATATTGAAGAGGGAAAAACGTAAGATTCAGAAAGTGTGTGTGTGCAGAGGTTATATAGTTTGTTCTAAGTTAAACATAAGAGATGACATGTTATATCATGCCAGACTAGAAAATAAAAAGAGTGTGTGCTTATCAGAATACTGAAAAACCTTGACCCCTGTATTTATTAAGCCAAGACAGCCAAACAGAAAAGGTTTTACTACAATTGGATGACAACCAAAAGTATTATTGATCATAGTGGACAATTTTGTAGATACCATAAAACTTTTGTTTAGTAACAATTATCTTAAAATTAGTATAATTTTCTTTAGCGTCATGTATAATTTATTGGCTCAAACATAATATGCATCATGTGGTAGAAAGCTAAATAACCACAAGAGTTTGTGAAACATTGCTCAAGTGTCTATGTTCCTGAAATGTTCCTTACATGACAAAATTCTCATCTGGAAATGGTATTCCAAGAAACATAAGGGATTAGAATCCTATCGCGGCCTCTTTTTTTCTAGCAGAAACATGATTGATCACTTATTTGGAAACAGAAAAACAAAATGCAAATGAGGTGATTTTTAATTGTCATTTATAAATGCTAAATAACAAGGTTCACATTATTTTGTGCTGGTTATGGGAAATAAAATGAATTTTAAATGTCCAAATTTATTTTCCAACTCTTCCTTTTTACCTTTGATTGTCACACCCTAGTCCTATTCTGTGTTCTGCCATTGGGTGCTAAAGTCTGTGAGGTGAAATAATTTCTGTATCAGTTAGTGCTTCAGAATAAAACAAAGACACCGCACACTGGCCCTGTCCAGGACTGGCCTGGCCTCTGTAGCACCCCCTGTTCCTCTGTGTCCTGCACAGATTTTCACCTCTTCAAGAGCTCTCCTGCTGTTGGACTGTGCGCACACACTGTCAAGCAGTAGAGACGAGCACTGACTAAGAAATGAATAAATTACAAGATCTACTTTGCACTTAACATCTTTCAAGAAACACCTCCTGCTGCTAAAGCCCATGCCCCATAAACATTTCCAGTAAAGCTGTGATAGAAGCAAGAATAATAACTTCAGAATGACAAATTGACCAGATTGAGAGAAGTCAGAATAACAAGTCAAATGCGAAGGTTACACGCACATTCCCATTAACCATGCCTCCTTGTAATTGATTATAAATAGCTATTTCATTTGTTTTCAGAAGCAAATATGGGTGAAACCTATTAGCTAAGGTCTAATACTTACTAATAAATATGTTAATTGCTTGATAATTCTACACATGACAGAACTGCATTAAGAAAACTTGAAAAGGATATATTGGCTGCATGGGATTTGAAAATTTTGTTCTTAAAATAGATCTAGAAAATTTAGCACGGATACAACATTTCAATATCGCATAGCAGATTATTAATGAAAAAAATAACAGAAAACTAATTGGCATCTTTAATTTCTTGAGATGATGATTGCTTCAATAAGAGCATTTCTACTAGGCAAACAGTGGAATTTTTTTCCCTTAAGATGGATGACTATATTTTAAAACATTGTCAAAACCACTTAGAATACTTCTAGAATTGAATCTAAAAGAACATCACCATCTTTTATATCTTATTGGATTATAATGTATTATTCATTTATCCTTGTAAAAAAAAATCTCAGAATACATTCTTAGGGCAACTAGCCTGTGGATAGAATACTACTATCAAATAATTTACTATCACACCTTCTTTCCAGAGCTGGAAAAGTAATAACAATAACTCGAGAAGAAAGTAAATCAGCAAAGCTCCTTGGTTCATGAAAGCCAGCAGCACTGTGGACAGATAGTACTCAGAATCTGACCTAGGGCATCAATAAAACCATGAAGACAGGACTCTTTCAGTGGCGCCTAAGCATTATGTCATTAATCGAATGTGGATTGTAGCAGCCTATTCTTGCAAGATGACAAATTAACCATATGGCTACCTCAGAGATGACAAAACTAAAATATATTAACTCTGTGGGGTGAATACACCCACAGGCAAATCTAATATACTGACATTTTTAATACTAATTGAACCTGATTGATTTACGTATTCTATGCTTCAATTCTCCAAAATGATGTATTTAATGTTTTATTTTTAAACACAATTAAAAAATAATATATAAATATATACATACTGCAAATGTAATACAGATAACAAATTCATTTAAGCCCATTTATGCACATTAGTAACACACCATGTGGCAGAAAGACTAGGACTACAAGAAGACCCCTTGGCGATTTATTTTATATTAAATCCCTAATGGCCTCTCCTTATCTTAGCAAAAATATGCACAAAAGTCCAGAGTATAAAACCACTGGAATGAATGGTTATTTATTTGCTAAACGAGAACCCTATGTTTAATGTTCCTTAGACATAAGGTAGTCTGGAAAAGTCGCATTCCTACAGCTCCATACATCATTTATTTTACATACCCTAACTTCTCACAACAGGCAGCGGAAAAATATCTCCGAACAGCATTGTAAGTTGCTAAGATTTTTGCTTCCGATTCCATTACTGGAAGATTAAATGTTAACATGTTTACTTGCTTCTTTAGCAACAAAAACAAATTTATGTACCATCTTGGTGTCTGACACAGACATGAATACAAAATGGGAGAAAGTTTGCAGATCTCAAAAACTGAAATCAAACAGTGGATGAATATCAAAAGTTCAAACTTGCAAATAAACCTCAATTCAGTGCCAAGGGAAAAACTCCACATATTTTAAGCTTGTTTGAAAAAGAAAATACTAATATTTGGAAAGTTTTGTTTTGTTCCTTTAAAAATCTATTAACTTACAAAGAATTAGTTTTCATGAATGTTTACTTTGTTTCTCTTTGTCCCTCTTTACTCCGTCCACCTCTCCCATTGTACTCACTTCCAACCTTAGTCTCTTCTCTGCTTTCACACTCCATGTTTCCTTTAGTCCTTCCCCCATGTACGTCACCTCTTCTTCCACTGTTGTGGTCTACTATCTACTAGAACCAGAGCCCATCCTCACATTCACATTCCCGTATTTACTTACATGCAAACATGAAAAGTTAGGATCCATATAGGAAACAGGACCTGCAGCATTTGTCTTTCTGAGCCTGGATTACCCCTCTTAGTATAGTTTTCTTTTTTTTTTTTTTTTCCCCAGTTTCACCCATTTCCCTGCAAATTTCATCATTTCATTTTTTCTTTATAGATGAATATACTCCATGTATATATAACACATTTTCATTATCCAGTCATCAGCTGATGGGCATTTAGGTTGATTACAGTTCCGAGTTAATGTGAAAAGAACAGCAATGGACATGGATGTGTAAGTATTTCTGTGGTAGGATTTTGAGTTCTTTGGGTATATGCCCAGCAATGGCATGCTGGCTCATACAATATGTCAGCTTTTAGCTTTTTGAGAGAGTTCCACCAGATTTCCATAGTGGCTTCACTGGTTTCTACTCTCACCAGCAGTGAATGAGAACTTCCCTCTTCTCACGCCACGGCCCAGCATTTGTTGTTGTCAGTTTTCTTGATGATAGGCGTTCTGACTGGGGAGAGAGACAACCTCAAAGTGGTTCTAATTTGCAATTTCCTGATGGCTAAGGATGTTGAACTTTAAAAAATATCTGTTGGCCATTTGTGTTTCTTCTTTTGAGAATTGTCTGTTAACTTTTTGATTGGTAGCTTTGTTTTTTTTGTTTTTTGGTGTTTTGTTTTTACAGTTCTTCACATATTGTAGGTATCAACTCCCTGTCAGAGGAATAGCTGGCAAAGATCTTCTCCCATTCTACAGACTTACTGTTCACTTGGCTAATAGTTTCCTTTGCTGTGAATAAACTTAAAACAGACACATAGACTAATGGAATAGAATAGAGCACACAAAAATAAATACACACAGCTATGGTCACCTGATTTTCAACAAAGTTTTCAAAAATATGCACTGTAAAAAAAAGCCTATTGAAGAAATGGTGCTGGCCAAACTGGATACCTGTTTGCCAAATAATGAAATTAGACACATGTCTCTCTCTCTCTGTACAAAGATCAATTCAAAATGGATCAAAGAATCCAGAAACGCTATAAGTACTAGAGGAAAATGTAAATAAATACACTGGAAGTTATAGGTGTGGGTTGGAACTTTCTGAGGACTCCAGTAGCATAGGAAATAATCCCAAGAACTGTGTTCTTTTTCTTTCAAAGAAAGCTCCTTTCTCCTTCTTTGCATAACATGCTCAAGGTATACAATAATAGTCATGCTGACATGGAAACACTTTTCTGTCAAGTCACCTCATTGTGAGTTCACACAATCAGAATGTTGCATTGTGTGCTATCCTCAGGAGCTAGGAACATAAACAGTGCTGCTTGCTCCCTCCCTTGATGCTCTCTCCATCTAAACTCTGATAGTTTACCTCAGTTAAAATCATGAAGGCTTTTGGGCTGGAGAGATGGCTTAGTGGTTAAGTGCTTGCCTGTGAAGCCTAAGGACCCCGGTTCAAGGCTCGGTTCCCCAGGTCCCACGTTAGCCAGATGCACAAGGGGGCGCATGCACCTGGAGTTCATTTGCAGAGGCTGGAAGCCCTGGTGTGTCCATTCTCTCTCTCTCCCTCTATCTGTCTTTCTCTCTGTGTCTGTTGCTCTCAAATAAATAAATAAAAAATTTTAAAAAATTCTTAAAAAAAAATCATGAAGGCTTTTAAAGAGAAGAATTCACTAAGGAGTAAATACTTGGCAGGGAGGAATGTGTGCATTTGGAGAAGGGCCAAGCCCACCTTCTAGATTTTAGAGGAAGCAGGAGCTTCATTTTTGTCTACAGGGTACACAGTAGTACTCCTGTATCTGTGATTTTACTTTCTACAGTTTCAATTACCTACAGTTAATTGTGGTTTGAAAAAATAGTACAGTATGTGATTTTCTTTTGACCATTTTTATATCATAGTGCTAGTGTTTCAATGTCCCCACTGAAACTCAAGTTTCATCCTCATCCCCCACTGTGTGGCACTTGATGGTTGATAATGTCATGGACCATCCACTTGTGGATTGATGAGCTCCTTGTATAGTGGCCATTTCAGCTTGCTCTCTATCTCTATCTCTCTCTCTTGAGGTAGAGTTCCACCTTTGCCCAGGGTGACCTGGAATTCACCATGTAGTCTCAGGGTGGACTTGAACTCATGGAGATCCTCCTACCTCTGCCTCCTAAGTGCTGGGATTAAAGGCATGCACCACCATGCCCAGCTCAGCTCTTTCTCTCGTAGAGCCCCTTCTCATCATGTGAAGCCTGGCACTGTCATGGGAACTCACCCAGTGTGTCCACAAGGAAGAAGGCTCTTCCCCAATACAGACCAGATGTTGGTGTTATGTCTTGGGATGTTTCAGCTTCCAGAACTGTGTGCTAACAAACTTCTCTTCTTTCTTTTTTTTTTTTAATTATTTATTTATTTATTTATTTGAGAGTGACAGACACAGAGAGAAAGACAGTTAGAGGGAGAGAGAGAATGGGCGCGCCAGGGCTTCCAGCCTCTGCAAATGAACTCCAGACGCGTGTGCCCCCTTGTGCATCTGGCTAACGTGGGACCTGGGGAACCGAGCCTCGAACCAGGGTCCTTAGGCTTCACAGGCAAGCGCTTAACTGCTAAGCCATCTCTCCAGCCCAACTTCTCTTCTTTCTAAATGACCCAATCTATGGAAATTAACTAAGTCTCCTGCTCTCATACATTGTGGTGGGAACTACAGAACTAAAGATGTCTCAGTGATTCTCTTCCCTTGTGCCTACAAAGCCAGTCTCCTCCTTCTTCTTCCCTACTCCTGGCCCTAGTTTGACCTCACACACAATACAATAGTCTCTTCCAGCCCCTGAATCTCCCAGGGTTTTAGTCAATAAAAAGCCCAGCAGATGCAGAGAAGGGAGAAGTAAAGTGAAGACTGAGTATATATCTCCTCTTGTTTGAGATCACTGTGAACCTGGCCTTCCTATGACTAATAGCTCCTATTGACATGACTCTTTAAGACCATGTTCTCCAAGGTTCTGAAAACTTCCTTTATTTTTCTTTCAGGCTCAAGTGGGTAGCCCCTGGGATACAACTCTCTGTACCTTGCCTTCATCCAATAACTATTCGTCTCATTGGACCTTTCTAAAATTATCCTAATTGGATGGGTCACCTGTTCAGACTGGAATCAAGGTTGAGGTCAACTACATGTGTCTATACAAACACACACACACACACACACACACACACACACACATTGGTTTTTCGAGGCAGGGTCTCGCTGTAGCTCATGCTGACCTGGGATTCACTATGTTGTCTCAGGGTGGCCTCGAACTCATGGAGATTCTCCTACCTCTGCCTCCCGAGTGCTGGGATTAAAGGCATGTGCCACCATGCCCAGTTTAACTTTATATTTTAAAACTCAATCAAACCATACATAAGTATGAGCTCCTTCAGTTTTCTTTAGTTCCAGAGTTAAACATGAATGAGCACTTGTAACCTGACTTTGTGGGTAGCTTCTCACTATCCATAATTTTTCTGTCACTAAAAATTTTTATAAATCCAAAGCAAATATTTATGAATACTGGCTGGAGAGATAGCTTAGTGGTTAAGGTGTTTGTTTGCCTGCAAAACCAAAGGATCCTGATACAACTCTCCAGGACCTATGTTAGCCAGATGTACAAGGTGGGGGGCATTCATCTGGAGTTTGTTTGCAGTGGCTGGAAGCCCTGGCATGCCCATTCTCTCTCTTTCTTTCTGCCTCTTTCTCTCACATAAATAAATAAAATATATTTTACAATATTTATGAATAGTTTCAAAGTAGACTACAAAACCTTTCTAGACTATTGGAGCCTTTTAATCCTTCAAAGAGAATGTTGAAGGTCTGGAGCCCAATCACATATCATAAGGCAAGATGTAACAGGGGGTCACTCACAAAACAAAACAACGTACTAAAACCTTTGGGACACAATGAAGGCAGTCCTAAGAGGGAAATTTATAGCTTTAAGTACCTATATTAAGAATTTAGGGACTTCCGGTTAAGATGGCGGCGTAGGTACCACGCCAAAGCAGCCTAGGGGGGAAAAAGACCAAAAAAACTCAGCAAAATACACGCTTTTACTAAAAAGTGAGGTGTATAGGAAATTGAGGCGGCAGCGGAGAAGTAGAAGAGTTATAGAGCATCCAGAGCCCGCACAGGCGGGATAAGCGGCTCCAGCGGCTCAGGCATCTCGGCGAAACGCCGCAGCCGCGGCTCAGCAGAAAACCGCCAGACCAGCTCGAGCCGCAGGAAAAGCCAGGTGCGGGATTTTCCCCTCGCACCACGCTCTCCGCAACTCGGGAAACGTGAGGGGAGAGCGGCAGCGAGCAGCAGAGAAGACTGCGAGGTAGAACACGTGGAGCAGCGAGACAACCAGAGCAGCCGCAGCTCCCTCCCCTCCCCCACCGCCTGAGCCCAGCTCCAGCGAACACAGCAGCGGCCCGGGACCCGGCCACGCCAACTTGGGCTGACAGCGGGACCCAAGCAGGAGCAGAGTTCGGCAGCAACTTCAGCGGCTCCAGCACCGCTACCAGCAGCCCCAGCAGCAGCGGACCCAGGAGCAGCAGCGGCGGCAGATCCCGCAGCAGCGGCTTCGGGGGGAGCAGCGGTGGTGGTCACGGCAGCGGCAGCTTCAGCAGCGGTGGTGGCTCCGGTGGTGGCAGCTATAGGAGCAGCAGACGCAGCAGCAGCGGCTCGGTTTGCCCCGTAGGAAAAGCAAGTGCCCAGCTCCAGAAATCAGAACAGCAGCCCGATGACCCAGGCAGCAACTTGACTGAGACCAAAATCACCCAAGGTAACTGGGATTGCACCAGGGAAGGGTCTCACTTGGTCACAAGCTGACTTGGATCCCTCAACAGACCAGAAATCTAAACCTCTTTGTTGATAGAAGATCTGGTCATTATAATAACTACTCTTGCATACATACTGGGGGCTGTTTTTGATTGAATGTGCACAGTGTTTAGTTAAATTTTAGAATCTACCTGTATTTTATTCCACTCAGCCTGCTTGAATACTCCTATAGCAGGGAATCTCAACCCCTAAGAACATCTTTGTAGATACTCTGAGAGGCTTAAGAGCCACACCTAATACCTTAAGGTCCTACCCTGAAAATATATTACATCAAATCAATTGATACAGCTAAGAATACACAGCTAGCTAGAAAATCCAAGCATTAACTTAATCCAAGATGCAAAAATATATACATTATAACACAAGAAACACTAAAAAGCAAGATGATATAAATCCACCTAAAAGTATTAATGCATCAGAAATGTCCTCCAGAGAGAAAGAGTTAGAGGAAATGCCTGAGAAAGAGTTCAAAAGAATAATTATAAATATGTTCAAAGAGGTCAAAGAACACATGAAAACAATCAAGGAAGAAATCAAAGAGGAAATCAAAGGAATCAAAGAAGAGGCAGGACACCAATTTAATGAAATAAAGAAGGCAATACAAGACATAAATAGGGAAATAGAAATAATAAAGAAAAACCAGTCAGAATTACTAGCAATGAAGAACACAGTTAATGAAATAAAAAACTCTGTAGAAAATCTCACCAGTAGGATGGATGAGGGAGAGGACAGAATATCTAAGCTAGAAGACCAGGTGGCAGACCTAATGCAGTCCAAAAAAGAGAAAGACAAACTTATAGAAAAGTATGAGTGGGAATTTCAAGATATTCGGGACACTATGAAAAGATCCAATATAAGAATTCAGGGCATAGTAGAAGGAGAAGAACTCCACTCCAGAGGCATAGTAGGCATCGTCAACAAAATCATAGAGGAAAATTTCCCCCAAATTGGGAAAGAGGTGCCAATACAGATACAGGAAGCCTTTAGAACCCCAGCCAGACAAAACCCAGAAAGAACCTCCCCTCGCCCTATTATAATCAAACTTCCAAACACACAAACCAAAGAAAAATTATTGAAAGCAGTTAGAGAGAAAAATCAAGTTACCTACAAAAGCAAGCCCATCAGGATTACAGCAGATTATTCAACACAAACTTTTAAAGCCAGAAGGGCTTGGAGTGATACATTCCAAGTTCTGAAAGATAACAACTGTCAACCAAGATTACTTTATCCTGCAAAGTTATCCATTCAAATAGATGGAGAAATAAAGACATTCCATGACAAAAGCAGGTTAAAGTAGTATTTGAAGACAAAACCAGCTCTACAGAAAATACTTGATAGAATCCTCCATGCTGAACAAAAGGAAAAGCACACATATAAGGAACCTAGAAAAAACAAGCTATACTCAAATACCAGTTAACAGAAGAGAGCACAGGTAGAACCAGTAACACACACACACACACACACACACAAAAATGGCAAACATGAATACACACCTTTCAATAATATCTCTTAATATCAACGGTCTCAATGCCCCAACGAAAAGACATAGATTTGCAGACTGGGTTAAAAAGCAGGATCCTACAATTTGTTGTCTCCAAGAAACTCACCTTTCTACAAAGGATAGACATTATCTTAGGGTGAAAGGTTGGAAGACGGTGTTTCAAGCAAATGGGCCTAGAAAACAAGCAGGGGTTGCTATCCTAACATCAGACAGGGTAGACTTTAGTCCGACGTTAGTCAAGAAAGATAAGGAAGGTCACTTTATATTGATTAAGGGCACACTCCAACAGGAGGACATTACAATCCTAAACATATATGCACCTAACATGGGGGCTCCCAAATTCGTCAAACAAACACTATTAGAACTAAGGTCACAGATAACACCAAACACAGTGGTGGTGGGTGACTTTAACACCCCACTCTCATCAATTGACAGGTCATCCAGGGAAAGAATAAACAGAGAGGCATCTGGACTAAATGAGGTCATAGAAGGAATGGACCTAACAGATATATACAGGACATTTCATCCAAAGGCTGCAGAATATACATTCTTTTCAGCAGCACATGGAACAATCTCTAAAATAGACCATATATTAGGACATAAAGCAAATCTTAACAAATTCAGGAAAATTGAAATAATTCCTTGCATTCTATCTGATCACAATGGAATTAAACTACAAATCAGTATCAAGAAAGGCTATAGAGCATACACAAAATCATGGAAACTAAACAATACACTACTAAATGATGAGTGGGTCAATGAAGAAATCAAAAAGGAAATCAAAAAATTTATAGAGTCAAATGATAATGAGAACACAACATACCAAAATCTCTGGGACACAATGAAGGCAGTTCTAAGAGGTAAATTTATAGCCTTAAGTGCCTATATTAAGAAATTAGAAAGGTCGCAAGTAAACGACCTAATGCTTCGCCTTAAAGCCTTGGAAAAAGAAGAACAAGGCAAACCAAAAATTAGTAGACGGGAAGAAATAATAAAGATTAGGGCAGAAATTAATGAAATAGAAACAAAAAGAACAATCCAAAGAATTAATGAAACAAAGAGTTGGTTCTTTGAAAGGATAAACAAGATTGATAAACCCTTAGCAAATCTGACCAAAAGAAAGAGAGAAGAGACACAAATTAATAAAATCAGAGATGAACAAGGCAACATCACAACAGATTCCAGAGAAATTCAAAAAATCATAGGGACATACTACAAAAGCATATACTCCACAAAGTATGAAAATCTGAAAGAAATGGATGATTTCCTTGATCTATATGACCTACCTAAATTAAATCAAAATGAGATTAATCACTTAAATAGACCTATAACAAACATGGAGATCCGAACAGTTATCAATAATCTCCCAACTAAAAAAAGCCCAGGCCCGGATGGATTCACTGCTGAATTTTACCAGACTTTTAAGGAAGAGCTAACACCATTGCTTCTTAAGCTTTTCCAAGAAATAGAAAAAGAAGGAATTCTACCAAACTCCTTCTATGAGGCCAGCATCACCCTGATACCAAAACCAGGCAAAGATAGAACAAAAAAAGAAAATTACAGACCAATCTCCCTCATGAACATAGATGCAAAAATTCTCAACAAAATATTGGCAAACAGAATACAAGAGTATATCAAAAAGATCATTCACCCTGACCAAGTAGGCTTTATCCCAGAGATGCAGGGATGGTTCAACATATGCAAATCTATAAATGTAATACATTACATAAACGGGTTGAAGGACAAAAATCACATGATCATCTCATTAGATGCAGAGAAAGCATTTGACAAAATCCAACATCCCTTCATGATAAAAGTCCTACAGAGACTGGGAATAGAAGGAACATATCTCAATATAATAAAGGCTATTTATGACAAGCCTACAGCCAACATATTACTAAATGGGGAAAAACTGGAAGCTTTCCCACTAAAATCAGGAACAAGACAAGGGTGCCCCCTGTCCCCACTTTTATTTAATATAGTTTTGGAAGTCTTAGCCATAGCAATAAGGCAAGAGACACACATAAAAGGGATACAAATTGGAAAGGAAGAAATCAAGTTATCATTATTTGCAGATGACATGATTCTATACATAAAGGACCCTAGAGACTCTACTAGCAAGCTGATAGAGCTGATCAAACCTACAGCAATGTAGCAGGATACAAAATAAATACACAGAAATCAGTAGCCTTCATATATGCTAACAACAAACACACAAAGGATGAAATCAGAGAATCACTCCCATTCAAAATTGCATCAAAAAAAATAAAATGCCTTGGAATAAACCTAACCAAGGAAGTAAAGAATCTATACAATGAGAACTTTAAAACACTCAAGCGAGAAATTGCAGAAGACACTAGAAAGTGGAGAAACATCCCTTGTTCCTGGATTGGAAGAATCAATATTGTGAAAATGGCAATCTTACCTAAAGCAATCTACACATTTAATGCAATCCCTATCAAAATTCCAAAGGCATTCTTCATGGAAATAGAAAAAACAATCCAAAAATTCATTTGGAATCACAAAAAACCTCGAATATCTAAAATAATACTGAGCAACAAAAAAGAGGCTGGTGGTATCACCATACCTGATTTTAACCTATACTACAGAGCCATAGTAACAAAAACAGCATGGTACTGGCACAAAAACAGACATGTAGATCAGTGGAACAGAATAGAGGACCCAGATGTAAGCCCAAGTAGCTATAGCCACTGATATTCGATAAAAATGCCAAAAATACTCATTGGAGAAGAGACAGCCTCTTCAGCAAATGGTGTTATGAAAACTGGATAAATATGTGCAGAAGGATGAAAATAGATTCTTCTCTCTCGCCATGCACAAGAATTAAGTCCAAATGGATTAAAGACCTTAACATCAGACCGGAAACTTTGAAACTGCTAGAGGAAAAAGTAGGGGAAACCCTTCAACATATTGGTCTTGGCAAAGACTTTCTGAATACAACCCCAATTGCTCAGGCAATAAAACCACAGATTAACCACTGGGACCTAATGAAATTACAAAGATTTTGCACCACAAAGGACACAGTGAAAAAAGCAAAGAGGCAACCTACAGAATGGGAAAAAATCTTCGCCAGCTATATATCTGATAGAGGATTAATATCTAGGATATACAAAGAACTCAAAAAGTTAAATAATAAGAAATCAAACAAGCCCATCAAAAAATGGGCTATGGAGCTAAATAGAGAGTTCTCAAAGGAAGAAATACGAATGGCATATAAGCATCTAAAAAAATGTTCTACGTCACTAGTCATCAGGGAAATGCAGATTAAAACTACATTGAGATTCCATCTCACTCCTGTCAGATTGGCCACCATCATGAAAACAAATGATCATAAATGTTGGCGGGGATGTGGAAAAAAAGGAACCCTTCTGCACTGCTGGTGGGAATGCAATCTGGTCCAGCCATTGTGGAAAACAGTGTGGAGGTTCCTAAAACAGCTAGAGATTGATTTACCATATGACCCAGCTATAGCGCTCCTAGGCATATATCCAAAGGACTCATCTCATTTCCTTAGAAGTACATGCTCAACCATGTTTATTGCTGCTCAATTTATAATAGCTTGGAAATGGAACCAGCCTAGATGTCCCTCAACAGATGAGTGGATAATGAAGATGTGGTACATTTATACAATGGAGTTCTACTCAGCGGTAAAGAAAAATGAAGTTATGAAATTTGCAGAAAAATGGATGGACCTGGAAAGTATTATACTAAGTCAGGTAACCCAGGCCCAGAAAGCCAAGCGCCACATGTTCTCTCTCATATGTGGATCCTAGCTACAGATGACTGGGCTTCTGCGTGAGAATGAAAATACTTAGTAGCAGAGGCCAGTAAGTTGAAAAGGAGACATAAAGGGTGGAGAAAGGAAGGGAGGAGGATACTTAATAGGTTGATATTGTATATATGTAATTACAATGATTGTAATGGGGAGGTAATATGATGGAGAATGGAATTTCAAATGGGAAAGTGTGGGGGTGGGGAGGGAGGGAATTACCATGGGATATATTTTATAATCATGAAAAATGTTAATAAAAATTTAAAAAAATAAAATAAAATAAATAAATAAATAATAAAAAAAAAAAGAATTTAGAGGGCTGGAGAGATGGCTTAGCGGTTAAGCGCTTGCCTGTGAAGCCTAAGGACCCCGGTTCGAGGCTCGGTTCCCCAGGTCCCACGTTAGCCAGATGCACAAGGGGGCGCACGCATCTGGAGTTCATTTGCAGAAGCTGGAAGCCCTGGCGCGCCCATTCTCTCTCTCCCTCTATCTGTCTTTCTCTCTGTGTCTGTCGCTCTCAAATAAATAAATAAATTTTAAAAAAATATTAAAAAAAGACTGAAGAATTTAGAAAGGCCACATTAAACAACTTAATGCTTAACTTTAAGGTCCTAGATAAAGAAGAAGGCAAGCCAAAACTCAATAGATGGGATGAAATAATAAAGATTCGGGCAGAAATTAATGAAATTAAAATAAAAAATATACAAAGAACCAATGAAGCAAATAGTTGGTTCTTTGAAGGAGTAAACAAGATTGATAAACCCTTAGCAAATCTGAGCAAAAGAAAGAGAGAAGAGACACACATTAATAAAATTAGAGATGACAAAAGGCATTATAACAGATTCCAAAGAAATTCAGAAAATCTTAAGGACATACCTTAAGAACATTTGCTTTACTAAGTTAGAAAATCTGAAAGAAATGGATAGTTTCCTGGCTTTATATGACCAACCAAAATTAAACCAAGATGAGATAAACCATTTAAATAGACCTATAACAAGTACAGAGATACATGCAATTATAAGGCCCAGATGGATTCACTGGTGAATTTTACCAGACGTTCATGGAAAAACTAATACCACTGCTTCTCAAACTTTCCCATTAAATAGAAATGAAGGAACTACAAAACTCTTTCTGTGAAGCCAAGGTCACACTGATACCAAAACCAGACAAACACAGGACAAAATAAAAGGAAAAGAAAATTATAGACCAATCTCCCTCATGAACATAGATACATAGATGCAAAAATCCTGAAAAAGGGCTAGAGAGATGGCTTAGCAGTGTGTGCTTGCCTGTGAAGCCTAAGGATCCCAGTTCGAGGCTCAATTCCTCAGTACCCACTTTAGCCAGATGCACAATGGGGTGCATGTGTCTGGAGTTCATTTGCAGTGGCTGGAGGCCCTGGCACGCCCATTCTCTCTCTCTCTCTCTCTCTCTCTCTGTCACTTGCAAATAAATAAATAAAAATTTAAAAATTTCTGGAAAAAATATTGTTAAACAGAATACGAGAATATATCAGAAGTATTATTCACCCCAACCAAGTAGGCTTTATCCCAGAGATGCAGAGATGGTTCAACATATGCAAATCAATAAATGCAATACGCTATATAAATGGACTGAAGGACAAAAATCACATGATCATATTAATAGATGCAGACAAGATATTCAACAAAATCCAACATCCCTTCATGGTAAAAGTCCTACAGAAAGTGGGAATAGAAGGAACATATCTCAACATAATAAAGGCTATTTGTGACAAACCTACAGCCAACATAATACAAAATGGAGAAAAACTTAAAGCATTTCTACTAAATTCAGGAACAAGACAAAGCTGTCCACTGTCCCCTCTTTTACTTAATATAGTGCTCGAAGTCTTGGCTATAGCTATAAGGTAAGAGACACTCATAAAAGGGATACAAATTGGAAAGGAAGAGATCAAATTGTCATTATTTACAGGTGATATAATTCTATACACAAAGAACCCTAAAGACTTCCAGCAAACTGTTAGAGCTGATAAAACACTTTTAGTAATGTAGCACAATACAAAATAAAAATAAATCAGTAGCATTCCTATATACTAACAACAAAAACGCAGAGGATGAAATCAGAAAATCTCTCTTATTCACAATTACCTCAAAAAAAAAAAAAGTACCTTGTATAAAGCCTAACCAAGGAAGTGAAGGATCTCTACAATGAAAGCTTTAAAACACTCATGAGAGAAATTGCAGAAGACACTAGGACATGGAAAGACATCCCATGTTCTTGGATTGGAAGAGTCAATATTGTGAAAATGTCAATCTTACCAAAAGCAATCTACACATTAAATACATTACATTAAATAAATCCCCATTTAAATTCCAATGGCATTCTTCAGGGAAATAGGAAAAAATTCTAAAATTCATTTGGAAGCACAACAAACCTTGAATAGCCAAAACAATTTTGAGCAACAAAAATAAGGCTGGTTGTATCACCATACCCAATTTTAAGCTATATTATAAAGCTATAGTAATTAAGACAGCATGGTACTGTCACAAAGACAAAAATGTAGATTAATGAGACAGAATAGAGGACCCAGATGCTAATCCAGGCAGCTGTAGCAATCAAATTTTCGACAAAAAAATGCCAAAAAAAATTCAATGTAGAAAAGACAGCCTCTTCAACAAATGGTGCTGGGAAAACTGGTATCTCTAAGTAGAAGGATGAAAACAGATCATTGTCTTTCTCCATACACAAGAATCAAGTTCAAATGGATCAGGGACCTTAAAAGGAGACCCGAAACTCTGAAACTGCTAGAGGACAAAGTAGGGGAAACCCTTCAACATATTGGCATAAGCAATGACTTTCTGAATATAACCCCAGTTGCTCAGGAAATAAAACCACTAATTAACCACTGAGACCTCATGAAATTTCAAAGATTTTGTACAGCAAGGGACACTGTGAATAGAGCAAAGAGACAACCTACAGAATGGGAGAAAACTTTTGCCAGCTATACATCTGACAGAGGATTGATATATAGAATATACAAAGAACAAAAAAAAATAAGAAATCAAACAACCCAATTTAAAAATGGGCTATGTAACTAAATAGAGAGTTCTCAAAAGGAGAAATACATATGGCATATAAGCATCTAAAAAGGTGTTCTACATCCTTAGCCATCAGGGAAATGCAAATCAAAACTACGTTGAGATTCCATCTCACTCCTGTCAGAATGGCTATCATCAAGGAAACAAATGACAATAGATGTTGGCAAAGAAGTGGAAAAAGGGGATCCCTTCTACACTGTTGGTGGGAATGTGGTCTGCTATAGCCATTGTGGAAATCAGTATGGAAGTTCTTGAGACAGCTAAAAATAGATTTGCCATAGGATCCAGCTATAGTACTCCCAGGCTTATATCCTAAGGACTCTTCTCACTATCTTTGAGATACTTGCACAACCATGTTTATTGTAGCTCTATTCACAATATCTAGGAAATGGAACCAGCCTAGATGCCCCTCAATAGATGAATGAATAATAAAGATGTGGTACATTTACACAATGGAGTTCTATTCAATGATTAAAAAATTGAAATTATGAAATTTGCAGGGAAATGGATGGATCTGGAAAGGATAATACTAAATGAGGTAACCCAAGCCCAGAAAGCCAAGTGTCACATGTTCTTTCTCATATATGGATCCTAGCTACAAATGTAAAAATTGATAACAGAGGTCAGTAACCTATAAAGAAGGTATAAGGGAGGGAGGAGGTATAAGGGAGGAGAGGGCAGGACTTAAGGGGACAGTATTGTATAGATGTAAGTGGAAGAACAGATTACAGGGCATAAGTGAGGCCAGCAGAAGAGACTGAGTAAAAGAAGGGTGAGGGGAAGGTCAATCAAAATTCAAGATATTCTGAATAAGACTTATAAAAGTCTACATTTTTGGATAATGGCACATCCAAATGCCATAGATTGTTACTAGAAAATTTTCAGTGCCAGAGATGCGATACCTTCCAGAACATTGCTAGCCAGGGATGTCCCCGTTACCTCTAAAACATTACAGGCTATTGCCAAGGTCCTTGGCTTCCCACCAGAAACAGATGGTAAGACTCTACTGCTGAAGACTCCACATGCTTGGGCAGCAAGATCACTGAGAAATGAAGCTGGGGCTGACCTGAAAACCACCCTGTACACCAGCTGATTGAAATCTGGAAAAAGCTGTTCTGCATGTAGCCCTATGGGGAGACAGAAGTCACCAGTGGTGAAAACAGTGGACACTGGAAGATTCAAGTTTGGCCAGACAGGCCAAAATGACCAAACAGATGCAACAGTGGCATGTCTGCTTTGGTGAAAATCAACTGCTCTCTAATACAGGACGGGAGGACTGCTCTATGGGACAGAATACGTGCCTGGTACTGAAAAACCTAATCAAAAGCCTATGGCAGGGGAGGTCATGAGCCTTACAGGTGTAAAGCCTGTTCTTGTCTGGCTAAATGCATATATTAGGCTCACCAAACTGCCCTGTAAGCACTATAGTTAATGTTCATATTCATATATTAATGATACTCTCACTTTTGGTTAGAGAAGCTACTTTTTCTAGATGGCAGTGACCACTGGGATGACTCAAAAGGCAATACAAGGCTGAGAAGTGACAGAGGTGTGCTCAACACTGAAATATCACTATCATACCCTCCAAGGCTCATGGTCCATTGCAGAAGAGGTGGCAGAAAGAATGCAAGAATCAAAGGAAGGGTAGGACTGCTTACAGTGCAACTGTTCAGACAGAAATTGGCCTCGATATCCACAACCTTTCAGTGCCTAGCAATACCTTCATAATCCCCTAATAATAGGAGGAAAAGACAATGACTTGAAAATAGAAGAGAGACTAATGGAGAAACGAAGGGGATATGATAGCAAATATAGTTGTGAAGGGAAAAGTGGGGAAGGAAATTATCATGGTTTATTGTCTGTAACTATAGAAGTTATCAATAAAAATATACATATAAAAATGATTATAGGGCTGGAGAGATGGCTTGAGATTAAGCGCTTGCCTGTGAAGCCTAAGGACCCCGGTTTGAGGCTCGGTTCCCCAGGTCCCACGTTAGCCAGATGCACAAGGGGGCACACGCATCTGGAGTTCGTTTGCAGAGGCTGGAAGCCCTGGTGTGTCCATTCTCTCTCTCTCCCTCTCTGTGTCTGTCACTCTCAAATAAATAAATAAATAAATAAAATTTTAAAAAATGATTATAGTACTCACTGATGTCTGGATGTCACTTTCTAGAAGAGTATTAAAATATTTTGTTTTGGAGAGAGAGGCGCCGGCCCTCGCCGCAAGAGGGGTACTGGGAAGTGAATTCGGATCCACCTGGGAGGGGGCGTGGACCGTGTCAGCCCCTGGCGGTGGCGGGGGGGGGGGGGATGGCCACAGTTGATTATGGAAAAATCCCACAAGAGTAACACTTCCAAGACTGCACCTCAACCTGGGTCAGCAGTTCAGGGAGCTCATATTTTTCATATTGCCCAACAGAAAAATTTTGAAAGCCCTCTCTTCTGAAGAAACACGAAGCAGAAAAGGAAACGAAGAAAATCTTAGTGTTTCTGCTGTTACTTCTATGTCTGCTCCAACTCCCATCTATCAGACCAGCAGTGGACAGTACATTGCCATTGACCCAAATGGAGCCCTGCAGTTGGCCAGTCCAGGCACAGACGGAGTAATAGGGACTACAGACCTTAACCATGACAAATTCAGGCAATCCTCAGCAAGGTACGATTCTCCAGTATGCACAGACCTCTGATGGACAGCAAATACTTGTGCCCAGCAACCGCGTGGTTGTGTAAACTGCATCAGGAGATGTGCAGACATACCAGATCCGCACCACACCATCGGCCACTTCGCTGCCACAAGCTGTGGTGATGACGTTGCCTGTCACTCTTACCTCTCAGGTCACTAAGACAGATGACCCCCAATTGAAAAGAGAAATAAGATTGATGAAAAACAGAGAAGCTGCTCGAGAATGTCGAAGAAAGAACAAAGAGTATATCAAATGCCTGGAAAATTGCGTTGCAGATCTAGAAAATCAAAATAAAACTCTCATAGAAGAGTTAAAAACTTTGAAGGATCTTTACTCTCATAGAAGTGTTTTGTTTTTTTTAAAGAAAGTATTTTTGTGGACTGATCCAAAAATTAGTTGGATTTCTTTTTAGTGGAGTTTTATAAAGTTTTATAAAAGTGAAGCTAATTTTTATTTAGGCTTTTGCAATGCAAAGGTAAATAAATGTCTTTATGCAAGAGACCTGGTCACAGGATGAAGTGGCAAAATGGCCGTAAGAAGCTGCCGGCACAACTGGGGGCTTTGCAAACAAGCAACATCCTCAAGAAGCAAGAAGTGGGGCTGGAGAGATGGCTTAGCGGTTAAGCGCTTGCCTGTGAAGCCTAAGGACCCCGGTTCGAGGCTCGGTTCCCCAGGTCCCACGTTAGCCAGATGCACAAGGGGGCGCACGCATCTGGAGTTCGTTTGCAGAGGCTGGAAGCCCTGGCGCGCCCATTCTCTCTCTCTCCCTCTATCTGTCTTTCTATCTGTGTCTGTCGCTGTCAAATAAATAAATAAAAAATTAAAAAAAAAAAGAAGCAAGAAGTGAACTTCAGCAGTTCAAGTTTTCTAAGTCAATCCAAAAATGGTATATAAGGTGAAATTTAGTAAATCGAATTTGTAAATCAAATTACCCTGTATATACGCATTTCTTACTGTTTCTTGGGATTGGCCTTTTTCAGTTGTATGTGGTTGTATGTGTATTTTATTTCTACCAATAAATTCTAAATTACAAATGTATAAGAAAACTTGATACATTACTAAATATATAAATTATGTGGTCTGATTGTGTATACCTGTCGTATTGTGAAGATTTTTAGATGAGTTTTTAAAAGTAAGTTTGTTGAACTGGAGAGGATTTTTAAGAATGGGTTAACTGTTTCTAAGGTCTTTTCCTAAAAGACTTGCTAGGTACATGAATGAAGCAGGATGATTTTGTAGCATTTGCTTTTTATCAGAAAAATGGAAAAAGAACTGTTTTAAAGTTTGAGACTTTAAAATAGTTTTTTTTTTGTTTACTCTGGTAAAGGTGATTTTTACAAATACATACTGATTTGTTTTTTTGATTATGTATCCTAAATGCTGTTGGATAACCATTACTTTTGTGCTTTAATAGAATGAAGTGTTTACAAAAGCTCTGAAAATACTTTCTATAAAACCTGAAAATGCATACCAAAGCTTTCCAAGAGAATTTTCCAATCAACTTCATGTAAGGGCAGTCAGGTTCTGAGATAGAGCAGTTAGTTGAGGGACTTTTATGTTAGAGACTGTTTTGTAATGTAGTGAATGGTACCTTTATAAGAAGAGATATTTGCCAATATATTCTTATAGCTAATCTTTATAAATTCTAATGTTGAGTTTTAATGGTTATCTTAAATATTTTATGCAGTTTGTTTAGTGAAACTCTGCATCTCATCTTTTTATATTATGAAAAAGTTATCAGATTGGATAATATTTGAAATTGTAAGTTTTATATGGAAATGTAAAGTTCAAAATGTCAGTTACACAAGCGTTAAACTCTGCATTCTAATTTGTATACACCTTGAGACTGTACTGCAAACCGTTGTGCTTGTTTCATATTGTCGTCTGTGAAATTAAAGAGTATTTGATAAAATTGTTTGCTTAATACAAAATATAATGCTTGACATCTTTCCATACTAAAATAAAATATTTTTCTTTGATTTCTCTCACTTTTTAACTTGAGGAAACATGTAATGCTCTTATTTTCTCTGGGACCAAATAATATCTATGGCTTGTTTTCAAAGTTTGAAATGTCACACGCATTTTATGTAACTTCATGTTTCGCATTGTGTCTTAGTATAGTACTGTGTGAGAGTAAGTGCACACAAAACTTTCTAGTGCTATAGTTCTGCCTCTGGGAGGTGGCTAAGGCTATGATTCCTGACTCAGAATCTAGACAGCCTGGGTCTGGTTCTGTGACTACTAGCTCTCTCACACTCAGTTGCTTCACCCCAAGAGTTTCCAGTGATTCTAACTCTGGTCTGCATTTGAACCTCTCACTCAATTTTTGAGCGTCTCTGCCATCCAACCATTATTATAGCTCCTTCCCCCAATGCAGACTTCTGTCCCCTCGTCCCCTGTAGTCTGAAATAATCTCTGTTTTGTAGGCCCATTCCTGTAGCATGGGTACCTCTAGATCAGCAGAGAAACTTCATCCATCGTCCTAATGGAGCAAGCAGGAGGAATTGGCCTAGTGCTTTACTAATGTACTGGGTCCCATAGTCTCACTAGTCAGCCAAAGGTATGTGTCATCTCTCAGATCTTGCTACCTTCAAACAGTCCTGACGATATGCCTGCTACATGTTGCCCTATATGCCCATTATTCTTCCATTTTTACTCATGTCAAGAGCTTTGTGCAGCATAATTAACCCACCAGTCTAATTCAGAGCTGAATCTATGGAGTAGATCCAAGCATGGGGATAAAGCTTCTACCTCATATCAATCACCATGCTTTCTCTTCTTCCACCTTAGCAATGTGCCTTTCTATGTCTGAAATGTGCTTTCTTCATCAACTTTCCCTTTACCACCTTCTCTCAATGGGGTAGTTTGAATGTATGGTCCCATAGACTCAGGTTTGTAGCTTGGATCTCCAGACTCTACTAGGAAAGAGGTATGTCATGGGTGGTACATCTGATAGTCCAGCCCTAAGGTGTGGAGGGAGCAGCTTGGAGCTCTGGCTATTCATGCTTTTTGGTGTTTCCTGGCTGTTTGATGGTATCTCTCTGCTTGGATCTATGGAAGTGAGTCAGATTCTTCTGTTACGGATAGTGTTTCCCTGGAATTTGCAAGCCTGAAATAAGCCCTTTCTTCCTATCAGCTGCTTTTGGTCAGGTGTTTTTCCAACAATGCAAAGCTGACTGCAACACCCAACAAATCTCATTTACAAAGCAGCTTCTAGGTCTTTCATAGTTTTGCTTCACTGTGACCTCCACTCTGCCTTCTCCCAAATTAGGCTCTGTACTTCTTTTGTTTCTAGTACTTAGAATGTCCAGTCATTTGTAAACTTAAATGACTGAGACCATTGCATGGCAGGATATATTCTAAACCTCAGGCTCGATAGTAGCTACTCAACAAATGTTTGGTGGCTACATTAATGTGTGACATAGTACATAAAGGAAGTGCGTAAACGCAGTCCCAGCCTGCTCTGCAGCCCCAGTGTCTCGGGGATGCACCAAGTGTATAATGGGCTGTAGGCTGACATGGGATGCCTGTGGTTTGAGTATAGGTGAACAGCCTCATTATTTTGAGTTCCTCACAAAAGAAGGCACAAAAGTGACTGTTATGCTTTGGGTCTGTCATAAAAAGAAGGCATTTTAAATGCTAGAACAATTAGGAATCACCCACAGGCTTGCCAGGCATGTCTGTGAAGAAACTGAAAACTAGATGTCATAACATTATAATAAGAATTAGTCTAAAATGTTAGGAGGAAAAACATAACTACAAATGTTTAATGTAAGAAGCCACTTCTTTTAGAAAAGTCTTAAAGTTCATTCATAAAATGTACATAGTAATAGACTTATTTCAAAGGGTGGTCATGGAGGCTCAATGAGTACCAAATGTCTGTAAGGTATTTACACACTCAGTAGATATATGAAAAGCATTCAATGAGTGTTGCATATTAGATTTACTTTTCTAGAGGTTGACCATGCTATGCATACAATAAATACTGCTCTTCTTTCAATAGGAAACCAAATTGGAACTTAATAGGGAAAGGTTTAAAAGCATGATTGAAGTGGAGAGAGGATTAAGAAAATTACAGTGTACATATACACAAGTGGGTGTAGGCTTTTCAAGAGAGTAGCTAAATTATTCTTTGGAAAAAATAAAGAACATTATAACCAAATCTTAGCATCACTCTTGATTTTCCTTTTCATACCACTAGGCGGCACCACTGACATACAATAACCATACTTCCAGCAGGCCATAAAGCCATGTGGATTAAGGGACAGCACAAACTATGTCTATTCCATGAAGTAACTACCCTCTGTGATTCCTTTGTTTGGCTTTTCTTATTTCTCTGAGTCACCACCTGTTATAAATTTATGATCTGATTTTAGTGTGTACTAAAAAAGTCCTTGTTACCTAGGGAGCCAGCTTAGCATTTATACATGAGAGATGGGCACTCTCCCATTCTCTTTTAAAAAGATTTCTCTGTCATGAGAAAGAACAATTTTCCTCTAGTATCATAGCCTGCTTTTCTATGACAAGTTGCTATAAGGTAGTAATTAACCATTAAAATATTGCATATGATTCACATGGATGTTACAGTCAAGCTAATTTAAACCAAGGTCAGGTCTCCAAATCAGCAAAATACTTGTGAATGCACGAGGCAGAGAACACCAAGGCAAGAAAAGGTAAGCAGGCTGCTATTAAAAGTAACTCCGGGCAGTGAAAACTAGTCTGAGCACATTCCTAAAATTTTAATTAGCCAAATCCTTTCAGAAATTAAACCATCAAAATGACATTATCGCACACTTTAAAAATGTATTTACAGAGCAAAAGGAGCAGTCATCCTAGCGTAGCGTTATATCCTGAGGCTTTCCTTTCTTGTAAGGAAATATATACAAGAGAGTTAGACACTGTGCTATGAACAAACTTCATATTGTCACAGACAGATTTTTGGGTAACGTTATTTCTTCCCTCAGTATTGCTGAAGTTGATAGCAAATCAACTCAGTGAATCTTCTCAGACTTGTCATTTTATAGAGTTAGAGAAACAAGAACAAAGCCTTTTCCTGAATTGTCCAAATACCAGCAGATATTCAAGAATGATGACTGGTGAGGGAGGTGCTACATTCTCTCTTTTCTGAACATCTGTAGAGCTTGCTGACCTAAGGATGTTGGATTATTGTTGACTGTTGGACTTATTTCATGAGCAACTGGAGTCTTATTCAGAAAGTCTTTCTCTGTTCCTATACCTGGAAGTTTATTTCCTACTTTTCCCTCTCGTAGTTTCAAAGTTTAGGATATATGTGAAGGTCTTTGATCCATTTGTTTTTTTGTTTGTTTGTTTTTTGAGGTAGGGTCTCTCTTCAGCTCAGGCTGATCTGGAATTCTCTATGTAGTCTCAAGGCGGCCTCGAACTCACGGTGATCCTCCTACCTCTGCCTCCTGAGTGCTGGGATTAAAGGCATGCACCATCACGTGCGGCTGGAATTGGTTTTTGTGTAGAGTGACAGATAAGAATCTATTTTCCTTATTCTACCTGCAGATATCCAGTTTCCCCAGGGTGACTTGTGGAAGATGCTGTCCTTTCCCCAATGCATACTTTTGGCATCTTTGTCAACTCAGATGCCTGAAAATGTGTTGGCCAATGTTTGGTTCCATTCGTTTGATATATATGTCATTACTATGCTGTTTTTATTACATAGTTCTGACATATCCCTTAAAATCTGGTATAATGATACCTTCAGCATTATTCTTTATGTTAGGATTGTTTCAGTTACCTGGTTTATTTTGTGTGTGTTTCCATGTAAATTTTAAGACTTTTTTTCTATTCTGGGAATAATGGTCCTGGGATTTTGATTGAGATTACATTAAATCTGTAGATTGTTTTTGGTAGGTTGACCATTATGACAATGTTAATTCTTCCAATCTATGCACATGGGAGGTCTTTTCATCTTCAGGTGTCCTCCTCAATGTCTTTCTCTTTTAAAGTTCTTGTTGTAGAGATCTTTTACTACCTTGGTTAGGTTTATTCCAAGAATTTTTTAAGCTGTTGTGAATAGGGATGTTTTTCTGCTTTATTTTTCATTATATTTGCCATTGGCATATAGGAAAGCTACTGACTTTCATTTGTAAATTTTGTATCCAGTCACTTGGCTGAAAGCATTTATCAGCTCAGGTTTTCTGATGCAGTTTTTAGGGGCTTTTGGTAAGGAATCAACTCATCTGGAAATAAGGATACTTTTCTTCTTTTCCTACTTTCTCTTTTATTTCTTTCACTTGTCTTACTATTTTAGCTAAGACTTTAAGCATTATATTAAATAGAAGTGAAGAGCTGTAGAAATGGCTCCATGGTTGAAGGTGTTTGCTTGCAAAGTCTGGTGGTCTGGGTGTGAAAGCCAGATGCACAAAGTGGCACAAGTGTCTGGAGTTTATTTACAGCGTCAGGAGACCCTTGTATACCCATACCTATTCTTTCTTTCTGTCTCTCTCCAATAAATAAAAACATTTTAAATAAACAAATGCATAAATATATAAATAATAAATAGCAGTGAAGACAGCAGACAACTTTATCTTGTTTCTGATCATAATGGGAATGCCTTGAGTTTCTCTCCATCTAGAATGATGCTAGCTACAGGTGTGTGACATTGTAGCCTTTATTATACTGATATATGTTCCTTGCATCTTTAATCTCTGCAAAACTTTTATCACAAAGGGATGCTAAATTTTATCAAAGGTCTTTTGGTTTTTTAACATTTTAAAAAATGTTTATTTATTTTAAAGTGTGGGAGAAAGAGAGAGAGAGAGAATATGAATGTGTGCACCAGGACCTCTAGCCACTGCAAACACACTCCAGACACATATGTCACTTTTGTGCATCTGGCTATATGGGTACTGAAGAATCAAACCTTGGTTGTTGGGCTTTATAGGCAAATGAAAGGCCTTTTCTGCCTATATTGTCTGTGAGTGAATTTTTGTGATGAAATACAGTTATTGACTAGTGTATGTTTTATCATCCCTGCATTCCTGGAAAGAAACAAACTTGATCAAGCCAAATAAACTTTTTGATATGTTCTTGAATTCCAAGTATTTTGCTAAAAATTCTTATGTCTATGTTCATCAGGATACACTTGGTCCATGATTTTCTGGGGTGGAAGGATTGTCTGACTTTTGTATTAGTCTTCTAAAGAGAGTTTGGATGCATGTCTTCCTCTCCTGTTTTGTAGTATAACTTGAGAAGGATTGGTGTAAGTTCTTCTTTAAATGTCTGGGAGAATGCTGCAGTGAATCCATCTGGACAGGGGCATTTTCAGTGGGCAAATTGTTTTACTATGTTCCAATTTCATTGCTTCTTATCAATCTGTTTAAAGTATTTATCTCATATTGGTTTGACTTTGCTAGGTCATTTGCACTTATAAATTCACCCACTTCTCTTACATTTCCAAATTTAGTGGAATCATGCTTTTCAGGAATGTCCTGATGATTTTCTAAATTTCCTTGGTATCATTTGCAATGTTACCCTTTTCATCTTTAAATTTATTAGTTTGGGTTTTATCACTCCTTTTATTGGTCAATTTGACTGAGGGTGTGGTGGTTTAATTCAGGTGTTCCACATAAACTTAGGTGTTCTAAGTGCTAGGTTCAAAGATGATGGAGATTTGGGAATGAATGCCTCCTGGAGGCAGTGTATTGTTGGGGGCCGGCTTTTGGGTATCAGAGCCAGTGTCCCCTGGCCAGTGTTTGGCACATTCTCCTGTTCCTGTTGTCTACCTTATGTTGGCCAGAGGGTGATGTCCACCCTCAGTTCATGCTATAATTTTCCCTGCTATCATGGAGTTGCCCCTGGAATCTGTAAGCCAAAATAAACCCCTTTTTCCCAAAAGCTGCTCTTGGTCAGGTGATTTCTGCCAGCAATGTGAACCTGAATGCAACAATAATGTTGGTACCAGAGGAGTGGGTTTGCTGCAAGACGCCGAATTGTGTGGCCTTGGCCTTTTGGTGCTGATTTTCAAGAGGAATGTGTAAGGATTTGAAATCTTGACTTCAGAGACACCTTGCAGTGCTGTAAGTACAGCTTGATGGACTATTCTGGTGAGAATTGAAAGACTTGAATGTAATAAGAACTATGGATTGTGAGGTTTGGTTTATAAGGGTGAGAAAGAGCTTTATTTGGACTGGGCTAGCAGTTTGTGTGAGAAGCTTGCTGTTATGGCAGTGTCCTGAGAATTTGTGCAGCGTTGCTTTGCGTAGAATGGACTGGTGCGGGCAGAGGGATATGGCACAGAAAAACTGAAATCTTTGGGCCCAAACTGCTGCCCATTCATCTGCAGTTGTTTGAGAGATTACAACCATTGAAATTGGGCCAGCTGACCTGCCTTGGGGCAACAGGAAGAATGTAGACTGTTTGAAGGGGCCTGAGTGCTGAAGGAGTGTCCTGGTCAATGTGTGCTTTATTCCCCCCTGAATTAACAAACTGGCAACCTACCTGGTTATTATGGAGTATGACAAATGCAGGAAAGAGAAGGTCATTGAATTTTCAATACAGTCTTGTGTTTTGGAAATGGCCATAGGCAGTGTGTAGCAGGTTTGCTGGATGCCTGCATGGAGATCCCATGGAACCATGAGGATGAACCATTGCTTGCAGCGGAGGCCCAGTGGAGATGCCGGAACCACGAGATGGCTGCCAAGGAGAGCTGCTGACCCAGATGAAGTTTTCCAGGACTGTGAGTAGCCTGGCTGGAGGGGAGGAACTGGAACTCCAAACACTTGTTGCTGGTTAGGATTATTGGACTTGGAGACTTGTCACTGGCTAGAGTTGTTGGACTTGGAGCTACAGAGTTTGATGTTTGCCTTGTTTAAATGATGTATTGCTTGAGTATTTCTTGGCTATGTCCAATGCCATTTTTTGCAGTGTGAGTGTTTATTCTGTGCCATTATGGATTTTTTTGGGGGGGGGATTTTTGCTATTATGGCTCAGTTAAAAGACCTTGGACTATGGGAATGTTTGAACATCACTGGGATTGATAAAAACTATGGGGACTTTTAAAGTTGGACTGAATGCATTGTAGTTTATATCACATATGGTTATCAATTTATACAGGCCAAGAGCAGAAGATGGTGGTTTGATTCAGGTGTCTCCCATCAACTTAGGTGTTCGGAGTGCTAGGTTCACAGCTAATGGATATTTGGGAATTAACACCTCCTGGAGGCAGTGTATTGTTGTGGGCGGTTTTATGGGTATTATAACCAATGTCCCCTAGCCAGCATTTGGCACACTCTCCTGTTCCTGTTTTCCACCTTATTTGGCCAGGGCATGATGTCCACCTTCTACTTGTGCCATCGTTTTACCATACCATCATGGAGCTTCCCCTGGAGTCTGTCCTGGATGACGAGGTATGTTTCTTGCAGCCAGAAAATATATGATTTCTGAAAATCCAATCTGTTAGTCTGTCTTGAGATTGGTGAATTAAGAACATTAGTATTCAGAGTTATTATTTAAAGGTATTATTATTCCTATAGTTGATTTTATACTGTTTAATCATTTCCTAATCATCATTTGTTTTACTACTATTCTAACATCATTTATTGTTCCCTGTAGCCTCCTCAATGTGTTTACCCTTACTTCAATCTGAAGTATTCCTTCCAGCATCCTCTGGAGAGTTGGCTTAGTGGTCATAAATTTCCTTTTGCTTTTATTGCAGAAAATTTCCTTCTCCATCAATCAATAGTTTTGCTGAGTATAGTAGTCTTGAGTTGACTGCTGTGGTATTTCAGAATTCAAAATATATAATTCCAAATACTTCTGAGTTTTAAAATTGCTATTGAGAAATCAGCTATTAGTCCAATGGGCCTGCTTTCATGCATGAATAGGTGATTCTCTATTGTATCTTTCAATATACTTTCTTTGTTCCATATCTATCATGTGACATGAGGAAGATCTTTTTCTGCTTTTGGATATTTTGGTGTTTGATGTGCCTGTTCAACCTGGATAAGCCTTTATTTCTCTTGAGTTGAGAAATTTTCTGCTATGGTTTTTTTCGTAATGGTTTCTATGCCTTTGGCATGACATTTTCTCCTTCTTCTCTCTCCATAATTTATACATTTGATCTTTTCACTGAGTCCTAAAGGTCTTGCATATTCCATTTGCAAATTTAAAATGAAATTCTAATTTTCCTTAATTGAATGCCCCAATTCCTCTATCTTGTCTTCAACCTCTGATATTCTATTCTGCATGTGATCTATTCTATTGGTGAGGCTTTCCACTGAGTTTTTTATTTGAAGCGTTGAACTTTTCATCTTCAGAATTTCAATTTGGCTTTTCTTTAGTATCTCTCTTTGTTGAATTCCATGTTTATATCCTCTATTGATTTTATTATTTCATTCAGCTGTTTCTTCATGTCCTCTTCCATTTCTTTGATCATGTTTATAATCATACTTTGGACTTATTTGTCTGGGAATTCATCTAAATCACCCTCCTTAAGAACCACTCCACTGATATGGGTGGTTTTGGGTGGAAATAAGTTGTCATTATTCATGTTACTTGTGCTTTGTCTTTGGGACTTGCACATCAAGAGTTATATTGCTGGCTAAGGTTTTTGGTCACTTGTCTTCTTGCTTTGGAAGTGCTTACAATGTTCAGGAGATACTAGGTTGCAGTTGACTCGAGGCTTCATTTTCATCTGTTAGACTGGTATTCAAGGCATCAGGCTATACCCTTAGTCCTTCCCACAGTGTTGAACACTTTCTGAAAGTATAGTCACCATCCAGAGTAAACCCCCTATGAAACAGAGTAACAGTCAACTAATAACAACCACCCCTTATGTATCAATTGTTTTTTGCATTGAAAAGGCACCGACAGTACTGTGTGGCCTAATATATTTATTATTGTGGAAATGAGTGGAAAGAAAAAGAACAAACAACAAGGTAGGGAAAATGATTTGTATTAGGTTGATAGATAAAAAAAGTAGAGGATGGGAATGTAAGTGAAAAGGTAACTGTATAGACAAAAGAAGGGGGAGAGATATAAGCTTGGGCTGAAGGTAGACTGAAAAGAGAGGGATAAAAATATATAATCAGATAATGTAGAATAGTCTCATCTCAGGCAAATGCCTTAACTGCTTAGCCATCTTTCCTGCCACAAAATGGTTGTTTTAAAAAGCAAAGCTTTGAAGATAAAGAAAAAGTTTGACAAAAAGAATGGGGAAAGGAGTGCCATGCATCCCCCTACCATCGTGGAGCTTTTTCTCCAATCTGTAAGCCAAAATAAACCCTTTCCTCCCACAAGCTGCTTTTGTGCCAGCAATAAGACATTAACTGCAACAGGGAGCATGAACATGTATTTCTATTAGATGGGTAAAAAGCTTTACAAAACACATAAGTGGATTGGCTTACTGCAAAATATACTAATCAAAAATAACACATAACCCCAAATAGTAATTATGCATTTAATCATAAAATAAATTGGGAAATAATAGATACTTCATCTTGATCCCCAAGAAATTCTAGGTTCAAATAATGAGAAATCAACAAACTGTGTGTAGATTTCTGACTGGTTTTCTCAGTCTTGAAACATCAGCTGTTATGGATCACTTAAACTCACTTAGGCCTGAATAAAATTTTTCTTTCTTTTGTTAAAGAGTAGAGCTTCTTGAAATCTTGAGAATTCCTTCTGGTCTGTGCTCCTAATGATAAAGGAAAATGCTGGTAGTTTTCCATCTGCAGGTTTCAAGGCACAGTGTGGCTAGTTGTCACTATACAAAACAGAATGAGTCAATGATCTGAGTCACTCTACGAAGCAGCCCTTGAGTTCTCTCCTCCAGGTTTCAAACAGTGTCCAGCATGGTCAGGAGGTGGTCCCCAGCTGATAGTCCCACAATAGCACAGCCCACAGACTGAGGGAAAATAAACCTGACCAATTCCTTTGGATTTCAGCTTCAAGGACTTGCAAATTGCCATCATTCCTCATTTATAGGAAACTGGTTTGGAATAAAAATATGTAACAGCAACAGATTCATATAGACAACCTTACCAAGTTTTGGGTTTTTTTTAAATTTTTTTTTTATTTGAGAGCAACAGACACAGAGAAAAAGACAGAGGGAGAGAGAGAGAATGGGCACGCCAGGGCTTCCAGCCTCTGCAAACAAACTCCAGACACGTGCGCCCCCTTGTGCATCTGGCTAACATGGTACCTGGGGAACCGAGCCTCGAACCGAGGTCCTTAGGCTTCACAGGCAAGCGCTTAACTGCTAAGCCATCTCTCCAGCCCAACCTTACCAAGTTTTATACTTTTAAATTTTCTGAAAAATTTCATCATAGTTATGCATAAGTTGAACCATAACCCCTTAAAATTCATATGCTAAAATCTTAACTGCTAGCATCTAGAATTGATTGTGCTTAGAATGGACACCTTTTTTGTTTTCTTTAATTTATTTTTATTTTTGAGGTAGGGTTTCACTCTAGCCCAGGCTGACCTGGAATTCACTATATAGTCTCAGAGTAGCCTCGAGCTGATGGTGATCCTCCTACCTCTGACTCCCAAGTGCTGGGATTAAAGGCATATTCCACCATGACACTTTTATAATAAGTTACAATGAGATCATTATGTCTGGTCTAGCCATTATGTCCCTAAAGGCAGGGGCAGAGAAAGTTTGGGCAGAGACGTGTATAAAGTGAAAGTGATTTAAAGATAATGGCAGAGATCAAACTGAAACTTCTATGAACCAAGGAAAACCATTCATTCTTATAGCCCTCAAAAGGAACTAATTCTACCAGCATCTTGATGGTCAACTGCTAGTCTTCAGAACCACCAAGCAGTATCTTTCTGTTAATACAGTCTGTGGTACTTTGTTATTGCAGATCTCGCTTCATACATATCTGAGTAAATCAGTGCAATTAGCAAAAGTCAATCAGGTCAATGTCTAGTTATTACTAAGTAAAGACACTAATGACGTATGGTCTCTTCAGAGATACTTAAAGGAGGGACAGTAACATTTGATACCAATAAAGGTCATTTAATGTGGTATTTCCATGAGCAGCCTCAGTTGCTTCCATGGGTCCTCATTATGATGGAAAGATGTGTCTTTTCTTTGACATCTTACTGTTTACCAGGTAGTAAATGAAGTTCAAGAAGTAGAATTCTTACTGTTAGAACACAGATGCTATCCCTTTAAAAGGTCACATCACCCCACCTGCAGCAGTCTTTTTGACAAACAGCCTTCCCATATGCAGTGCTGCCAGGGGCTCAAAACTGAGTGGAGAAGCAGAATAAGATCCCTCTTCCTAGGGACACCAAGGCCAATTGTGTTAGGGCCTTGGGTCCTATCTAGTACCTTCCTGACTCCCTGAATCTCCATGACTCCCAGTACATAGGCTGGATCATGCAGCATCAAACTTTCCTCACCCCCAAATCTACAAAAGTAAGGATTTTCCTTGGTTCTTCAGAAATAAAGCTTTGACTTTGGAACACTGTTAGGCTATCCCATGGAATACTGACTGCCCACAAACTAAATCTGTCTGAGTGTCTTTCAATTGAACCTGCAACCAGAATCTTTCTTTGGAGAATAAGCAAAATTTAGAAAATCATAGGAGTGACAAAGATTTCCTCAATAATATACCTATGTTGAAAAAATTATGTAACTATTCCAAAACACACAAGATAATATGAGAAAGGAATGCAGATCTCAAATCAAGTTCAAGTGGGGTTAGGAAAAGCCTGTGTTACAGACTGATCTAAAAGAGACAAGCAAATTTTTCACTTACCTTGGGGATTTTTCCAGCTGGCATGTTGGATAAATAATGTGCCTTTCCTCTTTCAAATAAGATATAGGATATAGTAAGGAGTCTTTTCTCCATGTCTCAGCTACCCTTAATACAATCACCATGTAAAGGTAGGACACTCTTGTTCAGCTGGTGAGAGTTTAAGTTGTATCCTTCTTTATATATACACCAGTGCTCTCTCTCCTTTAAGGAAATCTCATGCGACTTCCAGAACCATTTAGCCACTTGATTAATTACTGGACTTTTATGTAAATTACTGTCAAGATTAAGATGATCATTCTACCACTGATTCTGCTTGACAAACATTTACAGCCCAACAACTGACAAAGCCACTTATATACCCATGCAATATAAATGAAGATATATTAAAGCTACAATAAGTCTATAATATTAATAGCCTTAAAATAATTTGCTAACTACAGACAGTTCCCTAAGCAATTACAAGATATTCTATGTTAATTTAAAAGGAATTCCAAACAAGGCATTTAAAACCTAATAAGATGCCATTAAAGCAGGGGATGGGGAGGGGGAAAGAGAAAGAAAACCCCTAAGGCTTGCAGTAGTAGAAATGATTCTCAAAGCTACTGACCCTTGCAAGAACCGTGTTTTTCTTGGGTTTCTAGATATGAAGCTAACTTTCTATTGAAGGTGATTATTGACTTACCATGCCCCAAACTGCATCATCTATTGTATCGACTTATATCAACAAGTAATTATATAAAGCATTTGTCAATCTGAAAGTCTGTGGAAACTGTGTGTCAATCTACCAATACAGAATAGAAACAAGCTACCTAAGCTATAAGGCACACTACTGTTATGATGACCCACCTCTGCTCCTCTTGTGCATCCATGAAGCAAGCTATGATGGTAACACACTAGGAGTGAATTTACAGAGGTCAGTCAATCTTCATTTGCTCTTAGGTTTTCTAAACTATGGACACCAGTACACATGCCTGCCTTCCCATAGACAAATACACATCTAGACAGTCACCATTACAAGAAAAAGAAATAATGACACATTCTTATGTAGAAAATTTTAGAGCTACGAATCTCCAACAAAGGCAGATAGCCTGATTGAGTTATACAGCAGTAAAGAAATACTCTGACTTTCAAAGACACAAAGGTGTACCTATGATATGTCATTCCCATTAGTTGGGTTAATTAAGACTAGGACAAAAGTCATTGAAAATCCCCAAAGTAGATAAAGGATAATTTCCTGAGGAAAGATACAAAGAGAAAATCTGAAGATGAACCTAATCACTTTTGTTATAATTACTACTGAGCATACTCATTTGTGAAAGTGCTTGTGTTTTCTAGGTTTTGTTTTGCAAAGGTGAATGAATTAGAACTTATTATGAGGATCCAGATCTGGCCATTCACTGAACATAGTGCTTCCACCCAAATTAACCTGCATGTAAGTAAAATATATCACAAAGAAGCATAAATTTAATATCAAACTGACAAGCGCTTAAGCTACAATTGTGTGGAATGTGACTGTTGAACAAGCACCCAGTCCTTACCTCAAGGGTCATGTTCACAGTACTAATGGCCACTTTTATTTCGCCATCTGATAGTTCCTTCAGGTCCTTCAACATTGTTTGTTCAATACTTATACCTGTGGGTAACAAGAAAACAATGTGATATTTGGGGAACTTTAAAAAAATATTTTTTTAATTTTTATTTATTTATTTGAGAATAACAGAGAGAGAGAAGGGGTGCACCAGCACTTCCAGCCACTGCAAACGAACTCCAGATACGTGCACCCCCTTGTGTATCTGGCTAATGTGGGTCCTGGGGTATTGAACCTTGAACTGGATTCCTTGGGCTTCACAGGCAAGCGATTAAGCCGTCTCTCCAACCCTATTTGGGGAACTTTTCAAAAAGACAAGAGATTATTTAAAGAATTCATTCTATTAAGTTTACCATTTTGTTGTTTTATTTGAGGCAGGGTCTCCCTCTAGCCCAGGCTGACCTGAATCTTTCTCTAGCATAAGCTGCCTATGGATTCAAGGCAATCCTTCTACTTCAGCTTAAATTTGGTGATTATAGGCATGAATCACCATGCCTAGATTTAAGTTTAACATTTTATAGTATTTTTAGTATTGCTTTTATCCATAATAGTCCCACTAAGGCAATAATCAAATTTTGACAAAAACTGCATCAGGTTAAAACCCAGCAAGGTAAAGGGCTAGAGAGATGGCTCAAGGGTTAAAGGCATTTGCTGGCAAAGCCTGACCGCCCAGTTTGATTCCGTGGGATCCACAGAGAGCCAGATGCATAAAGTGGAGCATGCATCTGAAGTCCATTTGCATTGGCTTGGAGACCCTGGCATGCTTATTCTCTCTATCTATCTGTCTCTTCTATCTTTCTCTGCTTGCAAGTAAATAAAAAGATATTTTAAAAACCCAGCAGGAAAGCAAATTTACTTTTCAGGGTAAAAATGTAGGATCTTTAATGGCATGATACAGAGATGTGGGCATGCAGGACTGAATACACAAATTAAAGCTAGTGAGGTACCCACAAACTGGCAAAGGGACAATGAAAAAGAAGAGGGATCTGAATGGACACGAAAGATTCTAGAAACTAGAGCCAAGTCAGTAAGAGGTTGGGACAATATGCATAGCCCTGCTCTCCCATACTCATGACTCTTCCCACTGGCAAAACCTAACCCAAAGCTAGAGTCAAGAAAGATGGAACACTCTCCCAAGACCCAGGGTAGGAACGGAGTGGATGGAAGAAGATATAAAAAGAAAAGCTAGATTTACTACACAAACTAATCAAATAAGGCCAAAATTTTCTTTCTGGGTACATTTTGATAAGACTCTATACTTTTATAGTTTCTGGTATAATTTTATTCAAAATGTACTTTATAAATGTAGTCCAAGACAGGCATGCTGGCACATGTCTTTAATCACAGCACTTGGAAAACAGAGGTAAGAGGATCACTGTGAGTTTGAGGCCAGACTGGGAATACAGAGTGAGTTCCAGGTCAGCCTGGGCTAAAGTGGACTCTTCCTCAAAAACAATAAGATAAAACAAAAATAAATGTAGATCAGAAAACTATCATACTTGAATTGGTTGCTGTTCTAATAGTTTCTGAAGTAAGGATTATTGAATTTCTTACTTGCAGGGAGGAATAGTCTAGAATGGCTACATGTCTAGAACTGCATAGTTGTGGTGAACTGACCAAAGTACTTCACTGTAATCTGTCACCTTTAAGCAGTAGCATGTTTGGCTCAGCACTAAGCTCTCATGGTGCATTGTCTTGTCTGATTAGGTCTCTTGGAAGAAGATCTATAATACAGCCTAGGAGAGCACAGGTGCCCTTCCTAAATGCTGATGAAGAGAGCCCACTGCCCACCCTGCCCATAGACTCTGACAATCACAGCCTGAGAAATCAAACAGCTACTAAATATTTCTCCTTGATGCTGATTTAAAAGCCAGCTATTTTGACTTTTAGAACATACTGTGATAATAACAGCTTGGTATTGTTTTGGAAATCAATAATGAAACATATGCCATTGTACAGCTATGTACACAATGCATCCACACTTGTGCATAGGGAATGGAACATGTGGTATATGCTGTCATGCTCTGACTACATTCCTCGGACCTTCCCATCTCCGTGTGCCCCACATAATGTTCACAGCCTTTTGTTGAGGACTTTCTCTGGCGACCAGCACCCACTTTGAGGACACAATATCCTACTGGACTAGGGAGCACTCGCTATCCCAGTGGTCTCCTGGTTAATGTTTGACAGCCAGCAAAATTCCTAACTTGTAGCATTTTGTCAATTTCTGTGCTGTCACTACTCCCCACAAAGGCTAATCTCAAGCTGTCAATCTAATACCAGCCAATTCACAAAATTCGAGAAAGAATTCCACCTGAAACTGGAGCCAAAATCACCAGAGTTTGTCCAGCACTGTACATCTCGGTGGGGAGGGGGGTCACCCTGACACTTTTACATTCTAGGAAACCAATTTCCTAGAGGACTGAAGCTCAGGTTTCTCACTGAGCTAAAGTGCTGGATAAAATACTCCAGCCTCCTCATTGTTGCCTGCGGTCACTTCCCAAATAAAATGCTTTGCCCTTGGGATATCTCAAAGCAAAGGATAAAATTCTGTAATTTGGGGTCTGCCCCTTGAAGGTAGATAGTTACTTCTCAGCTGTAGGTCACTTGTGGGGAGAGCAAAGAAGCTTGTTTAGTTCGGTGACCTCATCTGGAGTAAGGGTGGCAAAACACATGATTCGGGCTTATCCTGAAGATTCAGGAATATGACTCTTGCAAAGTACCCTCAGAAGCTTTTGCAAATTAGGCATTTGGTGAAGTATAGCTGTTTGTTATTACAAAACGGTGGATCTAGGAAATTCACTATACTGATGAAGCCTAGGCTTAGAAAACAATTTCATCAGCTTAGCTATCTTCTCTCTTGTTTCCTTCTAAAGTTAATAAAGTTAATCCACCACACTCTCAAACTAGAACTCAGTCAGCACAGGATTGCAGGCAATGATGTGTCTAAGGTGTGCATAGCCATGTGGAATAAGCCTCAGAGGACAGTCCCTGAACAGGATGCCTGCTTCCCGGAAATCAACATCCCTGACTTTAAAAATGCTCCACAAGGATGGAGCATGAGGGAAGAAAATGCAAGCACACTCATGTCACCTTCTTAGGCCTTCACAAGCTACCCCACCTGGAAGGAGAGATTGAGAGAGAGAGAGAGAGAGAGAGAGAGAGAGAGAGAGAGAGAGGAGAGCGAGCGAGCGAGAGCATGCCCTGGGGACAGTCCACTCACTCTGAGCACCGTGCTGGGTCTCCTGTAGTACACTGATGATGTCATCTCTTGGAGGCAAGTTGGGAAACTGTTCTTCCAGTATAGAGAGAATCTCCTCCTGCTGCTCTGACACCTCAGAGTCCATGGTCATCCATTTGAAAAGAATGCTTCCTGAAAGCATGGGGTAAAGATGTCTTTGAACTTCCCCACCAGAAAGACAGGACCAGGAAAATCAATGCTCATATTCTGAATGTCCTAATCTCTACAGTTTAACTGACCCCACATACACCAGGGCACAGTTTAGGAATGAAAGAACAGCATGCCCCACCCATATAAACACAGATAAAAACACAGTGATAGTTTTAAATTATGGCAAACTATTAAAAATGTGTGTAAAACTACTGTTTTCAGGGCTTGGGAGATGGCTCAACAGTTAAAGGTACTTATTTGCAAAACCTACCAGACTGGATTCTACTCCCCATGTAATGCACAAGATGGCATATGTATCTGGAGTTCATTTGCAACTGCAAGAGGACCTGGTGTAGCCATACTCTCTTTCCACACACACCCACGCACACATAAATGAAATTTTCAAAAAAATATTGTGCCCTTTAAGGCATCAGAGAAGATTGTTCCAGTTTATCTTGTTACTGATTTTGTATCTGAAGTTTCTTCTTTTTATAACCAAATGATTGTATATATCTGTACTTCATGGTTAATCTAAAGTCCATTTCTGAGCTTTGAAGTCCAATAGACAGTTCTGAAGCACTTTACAATTATCTGGTATTAAAAATAATCATGAAATGGGTCTAAATTTTGGCCTAGATTACAAAGCCATATGCCAGTCAGTTTTAGGGGGAAATGTTAAAAATTAGGTTGAATAGTTAAACAGAGGGCAGAGCATGAAAGGCATTTCAAATCATCATAAAGTTTGTCTTATATCCTAAGGGGAATGGAGAATCTTTAAAGATGAGAGGCAATATACTCAAATTTATGCTGTATATTTATATGAGCCAGAACTTACACTCTGGTTACCATGTGGAGAACAAAATAGAAAAGGAATACTGAGAGGATCTGCAAGAAGACTAGGTTTTTGTTTTTGCTGTTTATTTTGGTTTTTAAAAATATTTTAATTCAATTTAATTTTATATATATAGAGAAGAGTATGTGTGTGGGCGGGGGGGAAGATGAGTGTGCCAGGGCCTTCAGGCAGTGCAACCAAACTACAGATGCATGCACCACCTTATGCATCTGGCTTACATGGGTTCAGGGTGCTGAACCTGGGTTCTTAGGGCTTTGCAAGCAAGTGCCTTAACTGCTAAGCCATGTCTCCAGCTCTGTTTTTGATTTTCTTTATAGGCAATATAAGAACAAATTAGCATGTAGAAAATTAAACAGATTTGGCCTGGAGAGATGGCTTAGAGGTTAAGGTGTTTACTTGCCAAGCCAAAAGATCCTGGTTCAGTTCTCCAGGACCCATGTAAGCCAGATGCACAAGGAGGTTCATGTATCTGGAGTTCGTTTGCAGTGGCTGGAGGCTCTGGAGCACCTGTTCTCTCCTTCTCTCTCTCTCTCAAATAAATAAATAAAATATATATTTTTAAAAAGAAGAGAATTAGATTCAATGGGAATGATAAATCAAAATTGGAGGGCAACCTGAAATCTGACAGTTTCTGAAACAGTCTAAAGTACTGACTTTTCCAACTGGGCAGATAAGCATGAGTACCTGACTGAAGAACCCCAGAACTCACATTAAGTCACATACTGTAGTGCAAACATCTGTAATCCCAGTGCACCTGTGGCAAGAAGGGAGGTGGAGACAAGAATCTCCTGGAAGCTTATAGGCTACCTAGCCTGGCAAACATCGTAGTGAATGAGAGACCTGCCTCAAGCAAGGTGGAAGGTGAGGACTAACGTTTGATGTTGTCCTCTGACCTTCACATGTGCACCGTGGCATGGGAGCAACTGTACACACACACACACACACACACACACACAAACACACACACACACACACACACCAAAAAAGATAACTTTCCCATTCCAAGGTGAATCTGAACTTAAAAAAGTATTCATCTACTTCTGGCTCAAATAAACTATTTGAACAAGAAAAAGGTTCAATCAACAATAACAATACAAAATCTGCAGGAGCATCAGTGACATGCTAGACAGGGTGGTGCATGTTTGTAACCCCAGTGCTGAGAATGGAGAGACAGGCAGATCCCAGAGCCTTGCTGGCTAGCTTGCCAGCAGAGTCAATGAGCTCTGGGTTTAGTCTCAAAAAGTAAGATGGTCCAGGCTAATTTGTAAGTGCAGCCACTGGAGTGAGAAAGTAGCAGATAGAATCGCAGCTTCATGAAGCTTTGAAGAAAGCCTCCAGGAAGAAGTCTTAGTTAAATAAGCCAGGTTTTGAGACAAGAGACATGAAGAACTATACATATGACAAGAGTTGGAAACTATGGTCTGGAGGTCCAATTTAGCTAACTGCTAGTTTTTGTGAACAAAGCTTTATAGCACTATAGCCACATTTGTTAATTTATATGTTTTTTACCTATGTTTTCCTCCTCTGATAACAGTCTTGAGTGTTGCAACAGAGCTTATAGCCCCACAGAGCTTGGAACAGTTACTATCTGGCCCTCTTTAGAAAACATTTGTCATATCCTTCCCAAGGATAAAGGGAAACAAAAATACAATTATTCTTCACAATCCTGCTTTGAATCAGTCTGAACACAGAATAAATGCAGTCTCTCTGCTATTCAGACCATTGAAGCACATAAGCAAGACCTCTCTACTGCAGAACTTCATTACTCACCTCCTCATCTCTAAATTTCCATAACTAGTATTAAATTATCATTCAAAAGTTACAAGGGTGGCTGGAGAGATGGCTCAGTGGATAAGGCTCTTGCATGCAAAGCCTAAGGTCTTGGGTTCAGTTCTCCAGTACCCACATAAATTCAGATGCACAGTGGCACATACATTTGGAATTCATTTGCAGTAGCTGGAGGACCTTGCATGCCCATTCTTTCTCTCCTCCTCTCTCCTTACAAATAAGTAAATAAAAATATTTCAATTTAAATTAATTTGTTTTAGTTGTTGAATTAAATTTAATTACTAAAGTAAATTATTTTTTTAAAAAGGTACAAGGCATAAATGAAATGCAAACAATGACTAGAAATATCATAGGTGAAAAACAACTCATGGAAAAAAATAGACCCAAAAGGGTAAATCAGATGAAGAATTATAGTAAAGAATTTAAATATACAAATAATCAAATGAAAACTATAAATTTAATAACTGAATTTAAGAACCTAAAAATGTCTTTACAACAAATCAGCTACAATGGAGAAAAGATTAGTAAACTGGAACATAAGTCAGAAGAAAATACCCATGTGGAAGAATAGAAACCAAAAGCACTGGAAACTACAGCTCAGGCTTGGGATAGATAGCTAACTGGAAGAGTGCTTGTTTACTGTACAAGAAGTCCTGTACTGTCCTTGATATAGCTAAAAGTAATCACAAACAAAATAGCACATATGAAAGCTCTCCTTAGAAAGCAAGATTAAGGCCAAACATGTTCCAAAAGGCAATGAGATACACTGGGTTTTCAAAATTGCTGACAGACATTATTCTAACACTTAAAGAAAACTATGATCCAAATCACAATTAACATAAAGCAAAATATGCATATGCATGTACCCATGAAACTACTAAAAATTATAGAGAAAATTTAAATCAGTGAGAGAGAGGACACATTTCGGCCATAGGTAACACAATAAAATAAAGCCTGACATCTCAATTAAAGCAATGGAAGTCAGAAGACAAGGTAAGTATATCTTCTAAATGCTGATATAAATGATTGTCATTCTAGAACCCTATGTAGAATGAAAAGTTAATGAGTTAAAATAAAGATATTTTCAGAAAAATAGGGAAGTATGTCACAAAATGTCTTGGACTAAAAAAAGGGAAAAGAAAATTATTTTAGAATCAAAAACAAAGGAAAAATATTGGGAGTTATAAATATATAGAAGGAATAAATCAACATTCACTGTATCAAACAATTATGATATCATATAGACTTCAAAACATGTAATTGCATGGCATAGTGGTACACTCCTTTAATCCCAGCACTCAGGAGATTGAATTAGGAGAATCTCCGTCAGTTCTAGACTAACCTGGGCTATAAAGTAAGTACCAACTCAGCCTGGGCTAGAAAGAGTGAGACCCTGCCATAAAAAAAAACCTAACTAAAATATATTCCAATAGTAACAAGTAGGAGCTAACAGATGAAATGTTCTAAGATTCTTAGATTATCAAAGAACTAAACTGGTAGCAATATCAATTTAATGATATTTTAATTGTATATTGTAATTTCTACTGTACTAAGACTATTTACAAAAGAATTTTAACTGAAAAGACAACGGGTGGAAATTTAAGAGAGAAAAACAATGATTTAACATAGCAATGGTAAAGAAATGAGAGGGCAAGGAAATGTGAGACAGAAAACAAATTACAAAATGATGCATTTACATTCAAATATAATCATGTTAAATGTAAAAAGACAGGGCTGGAGAGATGGCTTAGCGGTTAAGTGCTTTGCCTGTGAAGCCTAAGGACCCCGGTTCGAGGCTCTATTCCCCAGGACCCACGTTAGCCAGATGCACAAGGGGGCGCACGCATCTGGAGTTTGTTTGCAGTGGCTGGAGGCCCTGGCGTGCCCATTCTCTCTTTCTCTCTGTCTCTTTCTGTCTGTCTCTCTCTAATAAATAAATAAATAAAAATTTAAAAAAATGTAAAAAGACAAAATACTTCAATTAAAAGACAAAATGTCGCTGGACATAGTGGTGCATGCCTTTAATCCCAGCACTCAGGGGGCAGAGGTAGGAGGATTGCCATTAGTTTGAGGCCACCCTGAGACAACATAGTGAATTTCAACTCAGCCTGGGCTAGAGCAAGTTTGGAAATAAATCGACAGAAAAAAGGGCATGAAAATGCCAATAACAAGACAATTATACAATACACTAACATCAGACAAAGTAGACTATTAGAAAGGAGTGGTTATGGGAGACTAGGACAAATATTTCTGTATTACTAGTTGTTCCATAGGAAAATATACCAATTCTAAATCTGTGTGTATTACACCATGGCTTCTAACTATAGAAAGCAAAATTTGACAAAAAAGAAGAAAAATATAAATGTGTGTCATAGTGAAAAGTAATTATGGCAACTTTATATCAGTTTCTTCAATGAAAAGAAAAAGTGAGGACATTTCTCAACTTGTTTTGTGAATACAGTATAACCTCAATGCCTAATAGGGACATTACAACAAAAGAGATTTAGAGGCCTATCTCCTTCACATACATAGAAGCAACATAAATAAATAAATAAATAAAACCAGTAACAATTCATTTGATTTTTTCAAATTATTTTTTGTTTATTTTCATTTATTTATTTGACAGAGAAAGAAAGAGGGAGAGGGAGAGAGAGAGAGGGGTGGGGGAGAATGGGCACACCAGGGCTTCCAGCTACTGCAAACTCCAGATGCATGTGTCCCCATGTGCATCTGGATAACGTGGGTCCTGGGGAGTCGAGCCTCAACTGGGGTCCTTAGGCTTCACAGGCAAGTGCTTAATGACTAAGCCATCTCTCCAGCCCTCATTTTATTTTTAAATTTAATTTAATTTTAATTTTATTTATTGATTTTTTTTTTTTTCTTCGAGGTAGGGCCTTGCTCTAGCGCAGGCTGACCTGGAATTCACTATGTACTCTCAGGGTGGCCTCAAACTCATAGTGATCTTTCTATCTCTGCCTCCTGAGTGCTAGGAATAAAGGTGTACACCATGCTGCCCAGCATATTTTATTTTATTTATTTGTATTTATTTCACAATTCAAATTCAGCAATGTATGAGAGAATATTATATTGTCGTTAAGTAATAATCTCCTAGGAATCAAAGAGAAGTTAGCATAGATATAAGACTACAACCTTTGTAAAATATATATATATATATATATATATATATATATATATATATATATATATATATATTTAAAAAGAATAATGCCCCAGGCAGAAGAGATGACTTATCAGTTAAGGTGCTTAGCTGTGAAGCCTAAGGACCCAGGTTCAATTTCCTAGTACCTGCATAAACCAGATGCAAAAGGTGGCACATGTATCTGCAGTTCATTTGCAGTGGGTGGAGGCCTTGGTGTGCCTATTCTCTATTGATCTCACTCAGATAAGTAAATAAATTTTAAAAAGAAAGAAAAAACCCAAAACAAAATTAAGGGGTTGAGGAGATGGCTCAGCTCAGTGGATAAAGCCACACAAAGGTGAGTTCCTGAGTTCAGATCCCAAGAATCCATGTAAAGCTAGATATAGAAGCATGAATATCTGTGCCAATGACAAGATAGACAGCAGACACATATTCCAGTACGTAACCTTCACCCATGCTCATGGAAGAACTCTAAATAAACTCAGTGGTTCTTCAAAAAAAGGCGTCAAAATAGAAAGGGAACTAGATAGAAAGATGGAATTCAGGGGGAGTGGAAGGAGAATGAGAGGTCGTAATGGGATTGGATGTGATCAATATGCATTAAATGCATGTATAAGATTGTAAATTTTTTTAATAAATTGAAAATATTTTCAACAAAATCAATAAAAATTTACAAACTAAGGAAATAAATGTCCATCTAGGTATGAAAAGCATACAAAGCATCAAATAGAGAGGACTAGAAAAGAAGGTCCCTATGGCATATTATAGTTAAAACACTGGATGGAGAGAATAAAGAAAGTGTATTGAGAGCTTCAAGTGCAAAGGACCAAGTCACAAATGTAGGAGGCCAGTGAAAACAACAAGTGATTTTTTTTAAAGGAAAACATTAAAAGCACAAAGGGGTTTGAAAGAAATAGTTGAAGTTCTGAAATACCAAGGTTGACTACTTACCTAATATACCTGGAACAACTATCTGTCATAATTGAAGGAGAAAGAAAACCTACTAAGCCAGCTCTACAGAGAATAGCTGAAGGAATATTTCATATGTAAGAGGAAAGACACATCCAAGAGACTACAGGGAAAAATAAATTATGTCAGAACAAAAGCTAAGCAAAGGAGGACTGTGTAACACCAAATTCTATGAAATGAACAAAGTGGCTGGAGTTAATACACATTTTTCAATAATAATTCAGAATATTAATGATCACAATT